>NC_040881.3:6757587-6807587 GCF_900634795.4 Betta splendens
AACTAAGACCCTTCAGCTGAATTTGCATATTCACGTTAAGGTGGAGTTAGACGATCACACGCGTGTGCTCGGCTGTGAACTCTGTGAACGTCTTCATCTTCTTTTTCCGAGAAAGAGCTTCAATTTGACTGTGAAGCCGGAGCTGTTGAATATATTCCATCATGTTCACATTCAGACATATAAAAGCATTTTAAAATGAGGGGAGCTACTGCTTTAGCTGTCAGAGCAGTTATTTAGTCTAACAGCGGTTTTCACACTAAGCCAGACGAGAAACGTCTCCTTTCATCCTGGTTCCTTTCTCCAGGTTTAAGTGAGGAGTCAGGCCGCGCTGTAATATTTGCTGCTTCGGCCTTTGTCCCAGTCAGACATGGACGTGCTGTGTTTCTCTTCCACATAACAACAGGTCTGCGGGTTTAAAGTATTATTTCAGGGTTTATTATGTCACAATAGCTTTATTTTGACCATTACAGAACAACCGATCTATCGAAGTCAGAATCAGAGTCCACTTAAAAACTGACTCTGTGGGTTGAGCAGAACATTAAGGAGAAACGGTACCAGGCGGTTTCCACCTGGTGCCGCATCCATACATCTACACACTGACAGCTGCTGGAGCTAACAGGTGGATGACAAGAAGTTAACCTTAAACAACAGCAAAGGAAGAATGAAGGCCGCACAGTCCAACTGCTGCTTATTATGATAAGCATCAAAATATAGGTTCAGGAGCATTTAAAGGACCTGTAGCGGAAAGGGCCGCTGGGTCTAGTCCCATTCTCTGTCTCTGTCAGGGACAGGTTGGACATGTGTGCTCCATGTGCAAAATGGTGGAAAAAAGCCGCGCGTACAGACCCAGGAACGGGCTGTGACTAAAGCGAAACAAAAGGAAAAGCTCTGAGCTCCCGTGCATGAAGAGGCGTCCAGCAGAGAGTTTTTCACGACTTCAAACACTCAGGGTTTTACCTGGGACTCGGTCCCAGGTAAAACAGTCAGAAACGCGGTCCCAGGTAAAACAGTCAGAAACGCGGTCCCAGGTAAAACAGTCAGAAACGCGGTCCCAGTTAAAACAGTCAGAAACGCGGTCCCAGGTAAAACAGTCAGAAACGCGGTCCCAGGTAAAACAGTCAGAAACGCGGTCCCAGGTAAAACAGTCAGAAACGCGGTCCCAGGTAAAACAGTCAGAAACGCGGTCCCAGTTAAAACAGTCAGAAACGCGGTCCCAGGTAAAACAGTCAGAAACGCAGTCCCAGTTAAAACAGTCAGAAACGCAGTCCCAGTTATCGGAAGCTGCTGCCAGGCAGAAACTGAGGTGTTGCATTGGTAAATAAGACAAGAGCAGCACCTGCTACATGGTCGAAAAACTTCCAGCTAATTCAGTCGACTGAGTAAATAAACCAAACTTTCATTAATGCTCTTTATTACGAAAGACATTCTTCATTAGACTTTTTGACTAACAGTACGTGAGACGATATCAACGAAGGCGACTTTGGCCCATCATCAAAAGAGCCTAAGGAGAAAAAGGGTTGGAATGCAGAGGCTGCAGAGGTTAGAGGTTCAATGCACGAACCCACTTTAAATGAGCGGGTCCTGGACCGAGACGCAGAGAAATGATTTTAAAGGTGATTTAGGTAAAAACAACATTGTCAGGCACAGTTGCCAGCGAAGAACGAGACACTCGGGGCGAGAACTCCAAAGTCAACATGCTGCGTCTCGGTCCTCAGGAATTTTTCATGAGCCACCACTTATCTTGTCATATCAGATTTCTTCCACTAGCGTTTTTGGAAGGAAGAGAAAAGACACCTTTAGGGCAAATTATTCTCTTTTAATCAAATCACTCTGTATGGCCTGAGGAGATCCTTCCATGCGTTTTCAAGTCACTGAGGCGCAGGTCACTAATGCACACACGCACACACACACACACACACACACATCCACAGATTCCCTATGTATGGAATATGCAGCAGTTTGGTGTCCTTCTGTCTGAACGTGAGAGAGACGAGACTCAACAGGAAAACAAAAAAACACAAAGAGAAAGCGGGCAACAAAGTGGTGTCTGGAGTTTCCATCACAAGCGAAATACCAGATTTTCTCACTCACTGTTCGTGGAACAAAATTGAACAACTTTATTCTGGACTGCAGTCGGTGCAGGAGGGAGCCATAAAATATAAATTACACCACATAACCCTATACCTCCCAACTGAGCCATTTGGTTACAACTATACTCCTGTTCGTTACACCGGTCCAGCGTCTCTGCTTTTTCTATAGCGTCGAAATGAATTATATTCTGGCCCCGCTGAAGAACATATGGATTACAAGTGAAATGTAATTTCCCAACCGATCGGACAGTTGCCACCCAGCGACAGTGAAGTGTTTATTTTACACTTCAGGTGGTAATTAGTTCTGGACAGAATCAATTACAGCTACACCAAATTACCCCAGAAGCCCTAAGAGTCATGACGGCGACTGGGAGAGGCGGAGACGTGTGTTTACTAAATGCTCCTCTGTCGTTCCTCCCTCGAAGCGAATAAAGAGGGAGCGTGTGACTTCTGTGCACGCAGGGCGTGTTTCATGATCTGAGCATTCTGCCTTCCAAAGGGTAGATGATTGTTTGGATTAGCACGCGACCGTGTAGGAAAAAAAAAAAAAAAAAAAAAAAGGGAACGGAACACGTGCGAGTTCGGGCAGCGTAAGTGAATGGATCACCTTGCATTTTAAACACAGGTTTAGGCACCGGGTCACGAATTAATCTGACTGACTTGCCATTTTTAAGTTTGAATGCTGAAATCCTTCAGCAGATTAAAGGACTTGGCGATATCAATCTATGTGATAGAACACGACTAAACTCCCATTAAATGCTGGTGTCATAACAGCTGCGCAGCCTATTCATTACCTCCTGCTTTTCATTGCTCTCTGCAAGAATCACAGGGACACAGACCAGATTTCATAATGTATTCAGGGGGAATTTGAGCGTTTTCATGAGTGAACGTGTGAAGATTTAGTTTCCTGCTTTGTATGCTGAGGTGAAAAAAATGTAATTATGTCTCTCGTGTGTATATTGTTTTAAATCAAGCACGTCTCACACTGTGCTCTTTATTAAATTAGAAGTCCTGCGATCCAATTTGTTTAAACATTTCACAGAGTCTGTGTTTAGTCGCTGAAATCCACCGCTTGGGTTACAGTCTGTCTTCCTCAAACACTTCTCACCTCAAGGTAGATGAGCCCCCCTCCCACTTGTTCTGAGGCTGGGGAGAGGACAGAGGGAGAGTCCAGGCCCAAACCAGCCCAGCAGTGACAAACAGAACCCTGCAGAAACGCTGCTTTGGCCTGTGGCAAAAGACAAACTGCTCTCTCAGCTTTGCAGAATTTCATCACCTGCTACAAATTTCCCCTGATCTGAAATAAAATGAGTTTCTTCCACTTTCAGAGCGGCGTCATGACTCAAATTGCTCCGAAAATGGGAAGGAACACGAAGGTCAAGTAGTGATTAGCTCCATAAATTAATCGTGCGAGAAATGATGCTAAAATACAAACAAGTGCACAAATAACAATGTGGAAGGAGCAAGAAATGGATGAACGCGCTGAATGAGTTATCAGCGGAGGATGAGCTAGGATGAGAAAGGGAAGAGAAAACCGAGGAAATGGAAAGGATGGAGACCGGGGAGAAGACGAGGAAAGAGTTCTCAACGCCAGCAGTAATCAGAGGAAGCCGGCGGGGGGAGGGGGGCGTGTTGGCGGGGGGGGGGGGTCAGAGCAGAGCACCACTAAGCAGCCTTCCTCTTCATTAGCGGCCTCTCTGAGGGGGGCGTCCACCGCGGGCCCACCTGTCCAGCAGATTATTGAACCGGCTAAGCAGCGGCGCGCACTCGCGCTCGCACGCGCTCCCCTCTCTGATTCCCACAGACGCGGAGGAGTCACGACCCTCCCGCGGCAACGCCACCGGCCGAGGCGCCGCGTCCCACTCCACTCCCCCGTTATTTTACACCCGGCTCTGCTGCTCAGCCTCTTTTTGTTGCCGTTCGAAATCTCTGCTTTTAACATGGGCTGTGTTGTGTTTTGATGTCTCCACCAAATAGTGGGATTCGAGTTTGCTGCCGTGAGGACGAGGTGCGTCTGAGTGGCCTGACAGAGAAGGCAGGATGGAGATGACCGTAATGAAACCACACTCCGGGAATGTAAATTGACATTCTTCACTCCAGTAGCTGCACCAGCTCAGACTCATGAAACATCAACACGCTCGGACCAGACCAAAACACCGCGCTGGACCTTAATCTGGCAGAAATCTCACTGACGAAGCTGCTTTTTTGGCACTTTTAAGTGGGGCCGTTCATCTAAATCTCCCTCTCTGTTTTTTTTTTTTGTTTTTTTGGTGCCTCCTGAAGCATTGAGATGTGTCCACACTGTCCTGCAATAACATGGAAAGCTTCTGTGCACTTCTGCTTCGCTGTCACATGCTGCTGAGCTGTAGATCAGAACTAAGGGCCAGATAAAACTGAAGTTACAACCTGAAGGCATTTTGCTGACGACTGACTCAGAGCTGCGACGTTAAAAAGCAATCATGAATTTATCCAAAGCTGTTTTATCGACATCACATGCAAGACTTTCTGTTTACTTTGAGCTGAATCTGGTAAAGAATACGATAAAGAGCCTAAACATCAGTGAATATTTTAAGAAATCTTGTAAAACCTAGTATTTAACGCAAGAAGGGGGGCGACGCAGCCAGTTTATCTGTGATTTCAGGCCTAAAAATGTTGCTGCCAGATAGAGACTGAAGTCTGCTTTTATTGAGTACAGGCCGTTTTTACATGTTTGTCAGTGCTGGATGTTTGCTGCCTAAAGACACAGCACTGATTATAGCAGACCGTGGTTTGTACATACAGGTAGAAGATGACGACATAACTTCTGCATAGTGCAAATGAGTACGCAGGCAAATATAAAGTTGTGTTTTTAACTGTTAGTGGGCAGCAGAGAGTTATGAAAACAATGGAATTATATAAGTGAAGTGATATTTGTTATAGATTCTTGATCTCGTGTCTGATTGCGGCCTTAATGCGATCACAGTTTTGGAAGACAGGTAGGACAAAAGTCATGGAATGTTTGTGTCAGTCAAGTAGAATAAAAGACTTTTCCTTTATATTAGGACACACAGTCAAATCAAAGTGAATCAAAGCACAAACATGAGGAAAATAAATGACTCAAATCCTTGTTTAAGTTCGGTTTGTGCTGTGGTGAGTTCGACTGGCAACCAGCACAAAAGCTGGTGTAACTTATCACATTACCAATAATTCTACAGTCGTAAGGATACGCAGAAAATTCATATTTACCATTGCTGCATGTTGTTTCTGACGGACCCCGCGGCTCCTGGCACTTTTCAAACTTGGCGTCCTCAGAAAAGTCTGATTTCGCCCTCAAGTGGGGAACTCTCTCCTCTTCACTGCAGGATCGCGTCTGCGCTGAATCACCTTCGCTCTCTTTTCACAAACTTGTCGCCGCTTCCGAGAGTTTCTGATGTAACTCTGGAAACAGCCACGCTCTTTATCCGGAGAATCTGTGACTCCTGGATGCTCGCGTGCCCCCCCCCAAAAAAAAAAAAAAAAAAAAAAAGAAACACGCCACGCGCGTCAAGACGTTTGGAAACGCGTCGGTCTCGGGGAGAAGAACGCACCGCCACGCGCCGTCCCGTCGCTGCTTCCTCTGCCGTGAACTGCACGCGAAGTCAGGCAGACAGCGGGGATCAGACGCTGGGCTGGAACTGCGTGGCCTCCTCAAGGAAAAAGGCGAAAAACCGCCTTCCTACACTCCCCCGGTGGTTTCCTTCTGCGGAGTCAGCGCAGTGCGCCGAGGGCTGCGCGCGGTCCGGGCTGCGGAGCGGGCGGCGGTTGCCTCGCGTTGGGCGAACGGAGCGGGGTTCCACGCGACGTGCGCGACCGGGGGGGTCCGTGCGCGACGCGGACGCGGCATCGCGGCGCGGAGTCACATCCGCGTGCGACGCCAGCGTGCCAAAAACCCATAGCCCCGAGATAAGAAAGAGACGCGCACAACAACTTGTGGAGCCGCAGATGTGCGTTTGCACATAATGATGTCGTAAATTATGTGTGTAATGTTGCGTGTATTTACACGATATAACTTTTTTTTTGATCAAACGCGTCAAAAAGCAGGCGATGAATAATGAAAAAATTAATACACATGTTTTGTGAACTTGTCGTGTGTTAGAAAGCGAACTTTCGCTTTCCTGTCAAGCAGCCTACATTACGCGCGTATCTCACACGTGCACGCGCCCCGGCACTTGGAAATAGTTTATGGTTTCTCTGTGTACTGCGGGGATGTGACACTGATTTCCTAAGTCGTGTCCCTCAGATCCCTCAGAAGTGGGCGCGCTCATTAAAGTTTCATTGTGCACTTGTTTCTTTTTTTTTTTTTTTTGACGAGGATTTGCTCAACATTTGACTGAGACGTCTCCAGAGCTGAAGCAGTGAGGGGCTGTGCGCGTGCGGGTGTGTTTGTGCGAGCTTCTGGAGCTCGCGGAGCGGAGCGGAGCGGCCGCCTGCCTCCGTCTGGCTCCTCCGCCGGGGCGAGAGAGGCGTCTGGATCCCAGGGCACTCGTTTCTATCAAGTCAAGCGTCTGGAAGCCCCACTTGCATATTTGGTCAAGGGGTAAATAATAGATCAGGGATTAGGCTTGTGTTGAATTCATTCCAGGGTAACAAGCTACAGAGGTCCCAGGATATGCATATTCATTCCTTGGCCAAGGCCGTGGGAGAGCGAGGACCATATGCCCGTTTGTCAGAGGGCATAGATTGCTAATTAAATGAGATATTACATACTTATGCGCGCAACAAAACAAAAAGCAGGCCTTTAAAGGATTGCCCAGAATGTTTCTAATGTCTTGATGCTGTTTTAATTTCTCTGTGGACATGATGATTAACTATATTGATACTGGTGAAACCGTGGATGAGTAATGAATACGTGCTACAAAAAAAAATACCCGTTTTTAATTCGACTTTCATAAAATATTTATTGTGACAAACACAGCAGACGACGGGCGCCGCATTGAGTTCAGCAGCAACCTGTCGCACTGAGTCGGTCGGACGCTGCTGCAGCCGCGTTTGCTCGATGAAGAAAGAGAGCGTGTGTTTATTTGTCCCCGTGACAGAATCCCACTGCTCGCTAATTATCCCGCGGGGCCGCTGATAATGAGCTATCGAACCCGCCACTGAAGTGCTCCACCTCCCGGGACGGTCGGCGGCTGCAGCACCGCTCCCGTGGATCCATCGGATCCGCAGAGGTGCCCCTGTTCATTAAGTTCCAGTCACTGCCGAAGAGCGGAGAGGTTCCGAAAGGTCACTCCCTAAGAACCCCAGTGACTTTTCAAAGGACTGACTCATATTGTTCTCATAAGTTCTCTTAACCAATCAGGAAGGAGTTAATAGCGCCGCGGGTATTTCTTTATTACTACCACCGGTGATGTGACATTTGTGATACTAGACAAATACCACACTTACTGTAGCTTTGCATTATTTCTTTCGATGGGGTTTGTGTTGCCATGACGTCAAGCTCATCAAATTTCACAGAATAAACCCACCAATTAAGAAACCAAGACATTTCTCTAATACCTGCCAGAGATGAGGCCCGGGCGCTGGTTGTAAGACAAATACCTTTCTCATCTATCTAAGCCCTGTTTTCCAAGTGGACAACATTTACTCAGGGCGATCAATGTCCCATGTCCTTGCTCTCCTCTCTCACACTCGAGGGAAATATGAACTTAAACACGACCTCATAACCTTAATTTACCCTCCCGCCGAGGAAAGGCCGCACTCTCCGGCAGCAGCTGAAGAGAACGAGTCTGGTTCCCGGTTCCCACACGTCCTGCAGGAGGCTGACGGGTTGTGGACGGCACGCGACGTGGACGAAGCGCGTCCGGAGTGAGCGCGGCCTCGAGACCCGGGGGGGGGCGGCGGATGCGCACAAACACGCGCACGTCCAGGAGGCGGGTCTGGCGTGGATCAATTCCTCCATTATGAGGGCTCCCGTCTGTTGAGGAAAGGACCAGAAGGTCACGAGATGGGAGTCAAACAGAGGCCCGCCGCATCTCATCGGCGCCGGGGTTAGGACACGAACAAGGGGGCTTGTGCGCGCACAGCATGCGAAGCGGGGACTTATGGGAGGTCAGCGACATCACATGCATACGGGAACATGCACATGATAGCGAAGGCAGGGAGCGAGGGGAGGTCTGGAGCTGGAATTGTCCGATTTAGGGGCCCGGATTTTGTGAAGGCTGAGCCGAGGGAACGGGAGCGGTAATCAATGGTTTCTCTGTCCTGGGGTTTTTTGTAAGGCAGGCCAAGGTCTCACAGGATCCGGCATGAGGACGGCTCCCGCTTGAGGTCGAGCGGCTGATGATTCTCCCACAGACTGCGGCGAGGAGGCGTCGTCGAGAGGGACATCGGGGTGAACGGAAACGTCAGGTTCCCTCGGAGGGGTGGGAAAAGCGGGCGTCATTATCTAATGCTGTACATTATACAACGGGAAGGCATTAGGCAGCGAGCAGCAGGCCTCACCAGCCGAGCGACTACAAAGTGGCTGCGTTCAGAGCGGCGTCGTGTCGGAGCCTGTTTCCGCCGCCGCCAGCGGGGCTGATGTTCAGATAAACGCGTCCCAGCCGGCGTTTGTACAACCAGTGTTCCTTAAACGCCGGGGAGCGGTGGCTCTTTAGCGTCTGCCGCCGTCTCCCCTGGCTCTCGGGCTCTTTTCCGCCCCCCGGCATCGAAGCCGGGCCGCATTAAGTCAGGCGCTATCCCCGCTTACCTGAGGCGGCAGGCGGAGACGGCGCTTTCACAACCCTCCGCGGAGGGCCATGTTTTTTTTCCCCGGGACGTGCCTCGCTTCCTCCCCCTGTCAGCGTCGACACGCCGAGCGAGGCTTGTCGTTTGGTTGCTGAATTTTTCATGCAGGTGTATTTGCATGATTCTACAGCGTGTCACTCCTTCCCCCCCCCGGTAGATTAGAGGCTGCCTGGCGGCCTTGAACTTTGCCTCGACTCCGCCGAGGCGGAACGGGAGTGAGACGGGACCGTCGCTGCAAGAGCGGTCTTGTTTCAGGCGGTGGCTCCACGCGTTTTAGCAGTTGGGCAATTAGACGCGAGCGTCCCACACAGACAGATTCAGACAGGACTCGCTTTATGTGTTCTGCTGTTTTATTTACACGTGCGGCTCTGACTTGCGAGCCAGTCGCATTCTGTCAATGAGTCGGGCCGCGCCGTGAGATCCCTGCGGCGCCTCGGCCCGATCGGGCTCGCAGTGTGACTGACACATGAAAGCAGCGAGGCCCGTCTCAGTTAGATGTGCAAACCCGGCCACATGTAAGCCAGTGTTATATGTGGCATTAATTACATCGAGAACGGCAGCTCGGCCGTGATTGATGTCAACAGATATTAATTTTAGAGAGCTCATTTAAATGAATATGAATCTAATAGAGGCTCTTATCAGTCACAAACCCACAACTCCCATGACATTCAAATGACTAAGCATTAAATTAAACATCTTTTGCTCTGTTAGAAATTAGGCTTATTGATTATAGAGTATATCGAGCTGTTCCTAATTCAATTATTTGTCTTAGTGAGTATTATCTATTTCTTGTAGCATTAGTTTTAAGCATCATGAAGCCAAAAAATTTACCCTATTATTTATGCTATTAATTCTAACCTGCTATCATTATTATTGTAATGTGTAACCTGTTTTATAAATCTAATAAAATCAACTAACCAAAACCCTCCAGATGGAAAAAGAAAAGATAAGGAGAGGTTGACGTGAGAGTGCAGAAAAGGATTCGCTTTCTGCTGTAAACGCAGGAAGTATATCACTGATGATATGAAAGCGTGCCTGGCTGACATCTGCCTTTTATGTGCCTAACATGTGCTCAGATCCAGATTAATCTGTCATTAGCGGGACAGACTACAAACAGGGAGGAAGCCACAGGCTGGTTAAGACACAAGAAAAAGGAGCAACAGATACTGTCAAAACATGGTGAAACATGCCTGTGTAAGGACATGTGAGCAAGTGTGGATGTCTGGGGCCAAATTATACACATCTGATGATGAAAGAGGGGGAGTCACAGGATGATCCCGCTCACTTTCCTGCTTTCTTTCGCCTGCATTTTGCCATATGATTTGTTTCTTATTTGAGAAAGAGGAACAACTTCAGGGTGTGGATTTCAAACCCTGTTGCAGACACACAATGATTTATGTTTTTTTTTGTTTTGTTTTTTTATGATTTCAAAAGGAAGGGAGGGAGATGCTCGCTCACAGACACCATGTGTCAGTTTGTGTGTCTGAACAAGAAACAGGGGGCAGGCAGATGTTGTGCATTACGCACCAGTCTACTGCCTCTAAAATCGTTCCGCAAATGAGGATCTTAATGAGAGGCAGTGTTTGTGGGTCAAGGAACAGCCTAATCGTGCTAAGCCAATTGCATCTTTTCTCTTGTGTGTGTGTGTGTGTGTGTGTGTGTGTGTGTGTGTGTGCGTGTGTGTGTGTGTGTGACAGTGAGCAGATGAACCAACATTTGTCTGTCTGTAAAGGAGTGCCAGTCCTCATATTTCTTCATTCTCCTCTCTCACTCTGCGCTCCAAATCTGGCTTAAATACATTAGCCGCACAATATGGACTTGTCTTGTCTCACCGGCAAAACAGATGTCAAACCAACGTCTCTGTTCATTTTCCCTCGCTTCCATTCAGTTCTCAGAGCTCCCGCGATGGAGTCAAGATTTAAAATTTATTGACCATAATGTCTTTGACCTTACGACGGACCATTAAAAACATATAAAACAAGGCAAATATCAACAGCGGTGAGCTATAGGTGAGTCTATTGAAAGAGAAACAGGATTTTAAACACAGACGGCCATATAAAGATCAATATCACATCTCCATGTCATTTCTCTGTACCGTCAGTCACATAGCTGTTTAGCTTTGATATAACAACAGGATTTATAGCCTTGTAAAACAGGGCTTGCACACACAGGGGAACCCTCATTCTACGTAGTAAAAATGGCTATCAGACATGTGCAGCAGGGTTCTGACTGCTCTGTATGTTTCTGGAATAATAACCTGTTACTGAAACTGTGGCACTGTGATGCTTTTGTTATTATATCTTTGTTATTCAAATCTGAGTTCATGATAATCAATTATTCTACTGCTAGTTTAGGTTCTGAATAAACACTACACTGGTGGTAGTTCTTTTTAACAAATGCATTTAACTTCAGTCTTTATTTTAAATGTGATCATATTAAACTAAAATAGTAGACATTATTTTTAAATGTGGAAAAGAATATGATGATTTTGTGTATATATTATTAGCTTGTTTTATTCTCAGTGGTTATTGTATTATTAACTGTTTTAACTAAACTGCTTTTTGAAATGTTTGCTTCTGTCTTTGGAACATATTATTAACCATAATAGTATTTAAAAAGGTGTCAGTCAGTGTGGTCATATAAAACAACAACAAAACTTTAAAAGTGTTTAGTTGGGCAGAAAATCCAGATGAACTCTTCATCTACAAAGTATTGAATGATGATGATTTCTTTCATATACAGTAATTTATTATTCATAGGCAAAGAATTTGACCTATGGTGATCTGAACATCTGCTGCTCTGATTTGGTCTTGATCTTAGCGTATAGTCAGCTAAAATCTGCCTCTGATGAGAGTCCAGTGGGAGACATGAGCTGATTCAAGGAGTCACAACCAGGGCAATGCTAAAGGACTGCCAGCCAATATAGTATGTGTACAGGCTACAGCCTCATCAATTCATCTGAACTGCCAGGTTTGTCTATAAGTTGTTTACCTTGTGTTGATGGAGCGATGTATGATCGCACTATACAACAGTGTGTTACTGTGGTTCCTGGTTTTGTAAATTCAGTACATGTTACTAATACAGATGTTCATTATGTCAATAAGTAACTTTCAGTTTATAAAAACCTGAGTGGGATTACTGTGTAATTGTAAACTAATAACGATAAGTACACATACTACTGAGTAAGTTGTAGCTGTAAGAGGGACAGAAATGTGTATTGATGATCACTGTCTACTTTCAGTTCCACTTTGTTGACTGACTCCAGGACATTTAGTACAATATCATTCTTTCTCATAATTACTCATATTTACTCTCATATGAACTTACTTCCCAAATGTTTCAAACAGCGGTAACCTGCTTAGTAGCGTTTGATAGTACGCTAAAGATACATAATAAGCAGATTACTGTGCCGTAAATGAGCAGCAACTGTCGTGAAATGACGCAAGTCACATGCGGAAGTCCAGAGACGGAAACCGGCGGGGCGGGCTGGTTTGAAAGGAGGAAAGCATCTGGGTAGCTATTGACAACGGTATGATTCATTCACAAAGTTTTGTTTGGTTTTCCAAAAAGATTTAATAATCACCAAGTATTGGATTATTAAACATGCTGCTATTCCAGTATGACGGGACGCTGTTTGGAATGCTGGACTTTGCGCCAAACGCTGTCAGCAGCGAAAAATAGCAGATAATTTGAGCGTTTGTTAAGAGGCTAATGTTAGCTGCGTTAGCAGCAGTAGCGCTGTCTTATCATAACCATGTCCTGTAACCTAGTTTAAAGTGTTGGGAGCTGCCCGCTTGGCAAGTTATTGAATTAGGTAACTAAGCGAAAGGCTGAGATAGGCAGGGAGGTTCTGTGTATTTATTGTTTTATACAAAGTGTGCTAGAGTTACAGCTAGTTAGCTAACGTGACATTTAAATATAAACCCACTTGTCATTACTGGTTTAAAACATAGGATAAAGCCTCTATGAAATCAACTGCGGTTGTCATCGCTGGTGAGTTAGTGACGGGCTTACATGCTCACTAAGTAAAAGCAAAGTGCATAGAGATGTGTTTTTTGTTATTGGTGCGAGTATTAATATCGAACTACTTTAGGGTGACGCCAGTGTTATTTTTCAGTCCCAGTATGTCTTCCAAGGACGACCCCCGCATCCTGGAGGAACAGGTGAAGAGTTTATCGGATGAGTTGATGCAATGCCAGGTTTGTATGAACGTTGACTTTTGACTGTCCCTTCCATAAAGTAATGTGATGTTAAACGCAATTGACTAATGACATTTACAACTGAGAATTAGTCCCAGTCAGAAGTGTGTTTTGTCTGATCAACAGTACACATTTTTTAAATATTAGGTTTTAGGTGTGGCTAACAAATGCATATGTGTCTACTTAAGAAGACACAAATACAATTTGTTGATTTTTGACATATCTAATGTTATCTCAAATAACTGGAAGTTAGGGAATCGTTGGCTGTGGCTTTATTTTATTAAATTAAGCGGTTATGAATAATTTGGTTGTCATTATTGTCAACCTGAGCTGAACACGGTGTTGTAAACATTGAATTTTGTGAATACTGTATCTGTTTTCATAGCACATTTAAACTGAGTAATGTTAGTTTGTTCAGGTTCATACAAACACACACACATGCAACAGGTGCTCATAAGCAGATCTAAGAATGTATCATATTCACTTTGAGTCTGTGATTGAAAGGGTTTGTCCCTGCATACTCACCACCAGGTGGTGCCTAATAGCATATGAGTGATCTGAAGCAGCCTTTCTCACTTTGCATATCCACACTACCTTGCTATACAGGTTGGCAGACAGCTGTAGGGTTCAGCAGATGTTGTGTTACATTTGAGTTTTTATTAGTACATGGATAACACCAGACATGTTTGTTGTGGTGCAGTTTAACTTTTACAGTATGTTTCCTTCTTACTCTGTTTGTTGGACTTTAGAAGTTAACTTTCATCATTTACTTAGAAAATTGTGTTTAGCAGCGTCATTGTCAAATTGTTGACATAATCTATTTGTATTGCAAATCACTGCATCACCCATTACAATTTTCAATATATTTTTTGTTTGCCTCTTTTACACCAGTATTGTATATGTATGGCAGTTAATGACTAAAATGTACATTTAACAACATTTAAATATGTAAATAAGTGCATAGTTACACTGTGACATCCTCATTAAACCATTTCTTTGAGTGATAATTTACAAGTTTACTGGTGATCCATATTACACTTCAGGTTGACAGTGTCTTCTACAGTACCTTACATTTGACCTGACATGAAAACCATCCTTGGTGGTCTAGTCTAGAGAAGAACATCAGTGATTCCGTCTGTGTAATACGGACCTTTAGTTGTATGGTGCACCATTTAAATAGTGGCATTTGAATACCATTGATGTCTTAAGTCTCCAGCAAGATGTATTTCAGGACAGCCATTAACTACAAAGAGTCTCAACTGTCGGCCAGCAAATGTTCCTACTAGACCATGATGATTTTATTAATATGTGGCTGAATTCCAGTAGCTCTCTTTGGTATGTTTAGCCGATAGTGTTTCAGTGTCTCTATCCTAAATGAATAATTCATCAATCATCAAACACACATTCAGTGCATCTTTAAGTACATATAGACAGAGGAGAGCTCTTGATGAGAGTCCTGACTGAACACTTGTCTATGGATCAGCTAATGGCAGCCAAAGGCCAGGCAGGGGGAGACCATCTATTTCATGTCAACCACGCTGCTTAATTTTATCATTAGCTGCATTGCAAGGTTGATTTGGTGAGGTCTCTATCCCCCCTTCACTGTGCTCCCACTCTGTATACACACACTCAGATGTATACTTAAATCTAGAGACTTAAATCTACAGTCCTTCCACTTTATATGTTCAGCTCATGGTCTTATCAAGGTCTGCTTCTGCCATTTTAGTAAATAATTGATTAGACACTTTTGAAAAGGGGGGTAAAATTCATGTACTAATTGGAGACCAGTAGATTCCAGTGGGAGGGATGACTTTTATCTTATGATGATGTGAACATAATTTATCAGATAATTTTATATTAAGTCGATTTGGTATAATTCTGTCTTTTAATGTCAAAAAATGTAGTTTTTAGATGTCCCTCATTAAATGTAATGTAGCTTAAAAATGCTTGAAAAAACAGCGAGACAATTTGCATTGGAAATGTGTCAGGGGGTGGCTGGGATCTTCTACTTGAAAATGACTCTCTCTGTCATCAGTTTTGAGTTTCTTTGGGGCTAGTTACTTTGGAGCTGTAGTGGAAAACATATCCAGAGAGCAATTGATTAATAAAGAAAATGCAAGCTCGACTGCCGTGTTTTGATTTGGATCCCAGCTCTCCCCAGTCATAAATAGTTCATAATGACAAGTGTCAATGCCTGCTCCCCTTGAGTCGAAGGTCACATCTCAGCCATGGAAAGCCCTGTTAAGAGAGACTCCTAATTAGAAAGGGCAGGCCAGATCAAAAACTATTTTGTACAAGATATTTAAATTATTGATTGAGCAACCCATCTGTCATATGCTAATGTCACTGAACATCCTAGCTGATATTTTGTTTTGCAGGCGGAATGCTGTGGCTTTCCTTCCTAGGTCTCACCACATTTCAAAGCAAATATGTCAGAGGCTATTTATCTCATAACAACTGTTAACTCATTGAATTATTTTTTTCCACAGGCCGACAAGGAGTTTGTGTGGTCCCTGTGGAAACGCCTGCAAGTGGCAAATCCTGACTTGACCCAGGCTGTTAGTTTGGTGGTTGAGCGGTGAGTAGATTCATCTTTTCAAGTGCTACCTGAGAAGCAGCTGAAATTTCCTTTATCTCACAACTGAAGAGAAATATGTGTGAAAGTCGTTGAAGGGGTTATATAAGGCACCTTGGCCATTCTTCTGGGGTTAGGACAGAATCTAGTGCAGATGCTGATTTAAGCCTTCTTATCCCCGGTCTAGCAGTTCAACCATGGAAACCCTATTAATGAAAACACTCCTTCTCTGCCGCTCCTGTTCTGGACAGTTGAATCACCCCTGCCAAATACTTGTCTTTATCGGATAAATTGTGAGATTGAATATGACCTCTTTTGCAAGGTGGCTGAGCTATATGAAAAGCAGTGGCATGGGAACTTTCAGAAAACACAGAAGTAGAGCTGTTTTACTGATGAAGCACAGTTAAAGTGATTAACTGGATTTCATGTTCCTAGCAAGAAAAAGAAGGATTAAAGTAATATGTGTAGTACATTAAGTGTCATAGCAATTTGAACACTTCATCCTTCTTGAAATTAAAGTTTTACTCCGCACTACTCTCTACTGTATTCTTTCTTCTGTGAATGTCTTGTGAATGCCATCATGGGGGCATATTCCACTATTTCTGAGTCCTCCTGGCTGTTTCGAGACCCTTAATAAGAGTAAAACGAAGCACAACAACATGCAGAGAGTTCCTTGGTACCTGTTCCTCTCATTCCTTCTCCACACCCTCTTCAGTTCCTTTGTAGACCCTTAGGAAACCCATCAAAGTATGCTGGTCCACTGAGACTGGTGGGGGAACATGCACCCAGAGAGTGTATGTGCATTGTATCACCTGATGCGCAGGAGGATATTGACATGGTAATTGTGTCGACTCCAGTCAAGCGCTGGTGTCCACAGGGAACCGCCGCTACCCTCCCTTTCCTTTGCTGTGTGGGTCTTGTAGAGTGGTTGGTTGGTTGCTCAGGACATAGTGAACGCAGTCCAATATGCGATGGGATGTAGCTACTGTAGGCCAGCCTGCGTTCCAGCTACTCCGGGGATAACAGATACTTATTTTAAAAGTCTACCAGGGGAGAGGTCTGATCAGAAGAGCCCAGACACGGGAGAAAGAGCCTCATAGATGGCAGGTGTAGAAGGAGCAAGTGATGAGTAGAGGGAATGGAAGACCTCTGGGGGCCTAAAGCAGTTGAAACAAATAGCTCCCTATTTGATAGTTTGTTTTTTGTTTCCGTAAAAGTTATTAATAATAAAAACAGGTCCTAATATGCTAGGGAGAAAAGTTTAGATCTTTATGCTCCAGCACTGTAGCACAGTATCTTATTTTATACTGACATTTTTAAGGGTTCTCAAATATGTAAAGTCTATGATTGAATGTAATTTGGAATCCACACTCTGTAGTACAATTGTGACAAGTTGCCCTCTTTATAAACAGTTATTGACTATTCTGCTTGTTTTTGTCTACTACTGTAAATCATTTTAAGTTTTTTGTGGGGATCTTTATGGGTGTTGTTCAACTCTACAGCTTTAAACCTCTTGGTTATAGCTCATGTTTGTTTTTCCCTTCATCTTCTGTGTAGTGAGAAGCACAAAGCTGAGCTGAAGGACAGGAAGGTGTTGGAGATCCTCCAGTCCAAAGATTACAAGATTCAGGAACTAGAACAGGTACAGTACTGATTATTCCAACAGGCTCCAAATCTTATTATTGTCCAGTAATTCTAATAAAACAGATTTTATAACAACCACTTTTTGTGACTGTAAATATTTAGTTTTATTTGAAAAGGCAACTTGCAGCTAATTGAAAACATTTGTTTATTAATATTTTATTATTTCCTTCAGTGTCACCTGCCATAGAATGTTCTTCATTTTAACACCTCCGGCTCTTTCTTTCTCTCACCTTTATTTCTCTTGCTCCTGCAGTAATTTTTCTTAGTGCGGTCTGATGGCTAATGATAATGACATCACTAGTGTAATTTACTCCAAATCATCATCTCTTTACTGAAGCATCTGTCAGTCTCCTTCATTAACGTCCCTCATCCAGAAT
Source organism: Betta splendens (assembly GCF_900634795.4). Taxonomy (NCBI): domain Eukaryota; kingdom Metazoa; phylum Chordata; class Actinopteri; order Anabantiformes; family Osphronemidae; genus Betta; species Betta splendens. Next base: position 6,775,217 of record NC_040881.3, read on the forward strand.
CGGGTTCGGTCCTAATGAGACCGGCTGTAATGGAGTCATCATCTTGCCAGTGTTACTTTTTAACATTACCCTCTTCAGCGATCTTAACATAGATATTGACACAGTTGTGATAATAGTTGCTCATAGAAATGTCACATGAATTATAGTATAGCCTTCTTGAGGTATAAACTGACTGGAGGCTTTAAAATAGTCAAAATATTGAAAGTGTCTTCATTAAATAATATCACTATATACTAATAGCATAAAACAGTGTTTTGCATTAGTAGCTATACATCTTTAACCTCTAAGCGCCAACTTGAGTATGCCTGTGAGTCTTTTACTTGCAAACAACCTTCTGTGACACTAATAAAAACATAGCTGAAGGCCACTGTGTACAACAGTAGGGGCGACATGACTAAATGGATAAAAAATGTCTTTTTCCTTAGCTGCTGTAATTAAATGAGTAATACATCATATAAAGTTTTTATAAGTGTACATATACAGATAAGTTGATCTGGTGTATTCTGAATTAGCTTTTACAGAAGAAAGTCTTTTTTGCATTATTCTATTTTAGTGGGACTGAAAGTAATTTTATTCCGTTTAACTGTTAATAAATAAAGGTTGCCATATTTGAAAAGCTCAATAATGGTAATTAATTAATATGAATTGCTTTGTCATCATTTTTCTGGAGATGTGAAGGTCCACTGAGCCAACTCCAACTTCTGGCACATCTTACCAGCAATTTTTTCAATTTCTATATATAATTTTCTTGACACCTATTTTTTTCTTTTGTAGCTCACTTAGCACTTGTTTTTTAACTTTTTATTTAAATTAGTTCTGTCCTTGATCTCTTAACTTGGCGAACCACCTCTTTTTTTCTTTTATGGACAGAGCATTGCTGGGGTTCAATTTTTTCTTGCCTACCTCATTATCAACATTTGAATTTATTTCCTTCTCTCCAGCATAAATCTCTATTAAAGCCCCTCTGTTCTTAGGACAGCGAGCTAAAGCTAGCAAGGAATGCTAAATCCACAATCTGGATATATCGGAGTGATTTCCCTCAACGTGGCAATTAATTGTATCCCAGAGCAGAGTGTTATTTGAGATAAGGGTGTACCCACAGAAGGCGGTGGTTTACAAGCCAATGCCAAACCCCAGCTGATACAGTGTTAAAAAGCAGCCCCCTACTAAGGTCACAAAGGCTGCCAAAAACATGAAATGAACATAGAACAGCATCACAAGTGGGTGGTCATTAAAATCAGTGCACCCTTACTTGAGATTCAATAAATAGATCATTACAGAGCTTTATGTTTGGTGATTCACCATAACATGTTGAATGTGTGTAGTCTGGTTGTGTCAGAACGGTTCTATGTAGTGATCACCTTAAAATTTATTTTCTAACAATAGCCAAAAAAAAATAATTTGGTATTTCTGCATCCTGAATTACATTTTTTTCTGCTTATTTATGGTTTCACTTTACTTCACTGTGCTTTAGATTGTAGCTTGAATAAAACAGGCCCTTAAATGACCTTACTTTGGTAAACAAAAAAATTAACAAAACTTAAAATTAAAACTTGATTCTTTAACCTGTCTTTCTTTTTCAATCTACATGTCTCGTTTTCTTTTCTTTCCTGAATGTCTGTCACAGAAAGTGACAGGACAACAGCAGGAGATTAACAGCTTGGTGCAGAGGACGACGGCGGATGGCGAGATTGCCTTAATGAAGGAGGAGCTGACAGCTCTGCGTGAACAACTGCTCCATAAGAACCAGGAACTTAAGGTTGGTGGAACAAATTTTGGGTGGCAGTTTGGGCCTCAGAGTCAAAATGTCTCTACTGTGTGGCATACATTCAAATGGGTGCCGTTTACTACGGCACAGACACATGACGCCAGGGTTGGCCAAGAGTGGGGACTTCCACTGTCCTGCTGCCAAGAGCTCGCAGCTTGAGATACAGAGAGCGAGCACACACACGCACACGCAACACACACACACACACACTCACACCACACAACACAGGCCACACGCAACAGGCCACGCAGCACACCACACAACACACCACACACACACACACACACCACACACACACACAGCACACGCACGCACAACACACACACACACACACACACACACACACAGCACACACGCCACACGCACACCCACACACACACACCACACACACCCACACAACACACACACACCACATAAAGAAGTCCCCATCTCTACGAAGCCCTCCAGCCAACACAGTCGATTCTGCTGATCCAGTGGAAATGAACCGTCGCCGGGAGGGAATGGAAGGGATTATCTCTCGTGTAGTTCTAGTCTCTCAAATGAAGTGTGTTTAATTTTTTTTTAATGCGTGGCTGTGGGCGTCACAGCATTGCGAGAGTTTAATCGATTAATCTAGCGCTTCGCCGTGCTCTGGCTGAGAGCAGAGTTACGACCATCCTTCATCACCCATCAATCTATCTATCAATCCCTCATCCACACATCCACGATCTTACCACCATCCATCGATCATCATACGTCCGTCCGTCCGTCCGTCGTCCGTCGTCCGTCCATCCATCCATCAGCCATCCATCCATCCATCAGCCATCCATCCAGCCATATATTAAGCAGCCATCCAGCCATCCATCTCCTCCATCCATCCATCCATCATCCATCCAGGCCATCCATCCATCCATCCATCCATCCATCATCCAGCCATCTATCTATCTATCTGAGTATCTATCTATCTATCTATCTATTTAATGCGAGCGAGCCATCCATCCTATCCATGCCATCTATCTCTGTCATACATCATCTATCGTATCTATCCATCCGTCCTTCCGTTCCATCCATTTTCTATTCATACATACACCATCTATCTATGCATCCATCCATCTAGCTATCTATCCAGCCGTCCTCCGTCCCATCCATTTTATCTATTCATGCATCCATCAATCCATCCACCATCCATCCATCCATCCACCATCCATCCATCCATCTATTCATCCATCCTCCTCCATCCATCCATCCATCCATCCATTCCAACCATCATCTATCTATTATTCCATCCATCTATCTACATCCGTCCGTCCTTTCCGTCCATCCATTTCTCTATTCATCAATCCATCCATCTATCTATTCATCATCATCCAATTCATCCATTATTCATCCATCCATCACATCCATGTCATCCATCCATCCATCCATCCATCCATCCATCCATCCACCCATCATCCATCCATCATCCATCCACCCATCCATCCATCAATCCATCACGCTGACAAGCCAAACTCAAACTCAAAGCTGTTCTCAATCGACCCAGGCCGAGGTGCGGGGCTAGTGTCAGACCCACCGTTCTGCAGGGGAGGTGGGCCCACATGTGAGGAAGGATCGGACTCTGGACCTTCGGAGGTGAAACAGAGTCACCCCCCTGAGTCAGCGGGTGTTTGTGAACAGTGGGCTGTTTTGGAAGACAGTGTCCGCACGAAGCTGTTGAAACAGTTCAAGGCGGGGAGTCCTTCTGGACCAGGGGACTGGGCGGTAATGAAAATCCCCAGGAGAGAAGAGAGGGGAAAATTATGCAGGTTATTTGTTATGGGAAAAAGGAGAAGACGGGACAGGAGGAGGGGAGGCTCAGTGTGCGGGGGGGGGCTCCCCAAAGTGTGTGTGCGTGCGTGTGGTTTTGTGTGTCTATGCTCAGGTGGTCAGGCGTCCCTCCCAATCAATATAAATGAAGGCGAGAAAGAAGGGAACGGCGTGAAAATGTAGACGAAACAAACAGGAACAGACAAAAGGAGCAGCGTGGTCAACAGGCAGTTCATCTCGCGGAGACCATTTGAAAACAGAAGAGGGTCAATCAAAACACGTTTCTCCCACACGGCCCACATGCTCGCGCCCACTTTACGGGCGCAGTTTTCAACCCCTGGCTCTGGTTTCTTCGACTAGAGATATGAACTACATGTGCTTTTGATCTGACGGCGTCTCCCAGCGCCTCTTAACCACTCATTCATTTCATCATCATCATATCATCATCATCATCATCATATCATCATAATCATCTCAGTCTCCGCGTGCACGTTAAACACCCTGCACGCACTCAGCGTCTCGGTGCCGTCGAGTCACTGACACGGGTGAGGATTTTCTTCCCTCTCCCCCCCTTTCCCTCCTCCTCCCTCCCCCTTCTCCCCCTTCCCTTCTTCCTTTCTTCTCCCCTTTTCACACCCCCCCCTTCCCCTCCCCCCTCCCCCCCCTTTTTCCCCCTTCCCTTTCTTCTTCTCTTATTCTTCCCCCCTTCCCCGTGAGGGCGGGACAAGCTCCAAAGGCGACTTATCAGCTCAATGTGTTTCTGCTTTTTGTAACTGCATCACACCTTCATTATGGGCACAAAACAAGAGTAGGGAACGCAAACCATGTCAATATTATGTCTGGCACAGTGACTGTTACTGAAAAGACCCCCGGTGTCCTTGCCACACTGTACAAACAATGCACACAATAAGCGCCAAATGCCTGCACTCGTGTTCGTTCAAGCAGGCCAATTACCAAAAATCCAGAGTCTCCAAAGAACAAATATGGTGTTATGGGAAAAGAAACTACACATGAAGTAATTTTACGTCTACCATAAAATATAATGCGTTGTCCTTAACGGAAACTTACGAGAGCTGATAAAAGAAAATACTGGGGCACCAAATTTAAAGATTTATTTTGGGTTATGATTAATTTATTATTTCATTCCTCTCACATACACACAACTGTGAGGGGAACTAACAGGGCACTTTTGGGCGACCTAGAGAGATGCCTGGAATAGGTTCCTGGAGCCCCCGTATGACCAGAGGACACACAACAATTTTTTGCCATACACAAAAGCACACTAGACAGGCTGCCCCGAGGGGACAAGCGGAGAAAAGTGCCAGGAAAATTAGGGATGAAAAAAAGGGGCAAGGTACATTGAATCCATTTATATGCACGTTACATGAAACTACAGTGTTCTTGATATAGTGAAAACGCTGGTGGGTTGTGTGTGTGTGTGTGTGCCCTCGTGTGTGTGTGTGCGTGTGGGTGTGTGGTGTGTGTGTGTGTGTGTGGTGTGTGTGTGTGTGTGTGTGTGTGAAGAGATAGCCGGCTGTTTAAGGGGCCTGAGGTCTCTGAAGGATTAATGGTGCGAAGCGCCAGGCGGGTAATCAGGACAGCGGATAAGTCTGGTCAGCCAGGCGTGAGCTGAATAAACATGAGGGCCCGTGATAAGCCTACAACATTCAAATCACGACACACACGCACACACACACAGACAAAATTAATCACCGCAAATAATCCACACACGAGCACAGCACGTAACCGATCAAGAAGGAGCCCGCCTGTTCCAGGGATGGATGCCAATAAGCACATCTATGTAGCATGTGACACCACACAACACACCACACACCACACCACACACACACACACACACACACACACCCCACACACCACGAACGCAGCGCTTCCCTCAGGTCAGAGTCGGAGAACAGAATCTACTTTTGCACTATGTTTTGCACGAAGCCCTCCTATAAGTTTCTTATTTGAAAACAAAGGTTATGGTGTCCATTAGTGCAATCAGGAGAATTGCCTATCGTTTACCATGCAGAGTAAAGACTCCTGTTCGACCACAGTCAGCATAAGATAAAATAAATGGTTGCACACTTTCTACACTTGAAAAACAAGCTGGGGACTATCTGAGAATGCGTGCTTGTTTTTGGGGCCACCACGCCAAGGAGAGGTATGCAGCCCAATGGGACACCAATCTGCCCCCATGAACACATTTTAAAAGCTAGCATTTCAAGGTGTGGTGTGTGGCTGTGCGTGTTTTTTTGTGTCCGTACATGGCGGCCCAGTCGGGCCAACCAGGAGCAAATGCTTCACGCCAAATCGGAGGACCGACCGGTGGGACGAGCAGGACATTCCTGTCGAGATGACAAGCCGTCACAGTAACACATCCAGCAAAGGAATGCTTGGGAAAACAGAGCGGGTGGGTGGTGGGACTGTCTAGGATGCAGGCGCGGGTGGGCGGTAGAGGATGAGTGTTGCGAGGGGGAGAAAGAGACGGAGATGTGGCTGAAGAAAGAGTGTCACTTCGTTAGCCAGTAGTCCTGGTTTCAAAAAGAGGCAGTGGAGCTCGCGTAATTAGTTTGCACTCACTGAACAAGAGAAAAAAAAAGGCCGACGGACAAAGGGATAGAGATAGAGATAGAGGGAGCAGGAGAGAGAGAGGAGAGAGAGGAGAGAGAGAGAGACGAGAGGAGAGTGCGGATTGGAGAAGGTTGACTTTACCCCTACCTCGCTCCACAACCCACCCCGGCTGAGTGGTTAACTCCAATTTCTGAAATGCAACTGCCCAAAAACCGCTGGAGGGGTGAAAGGAAAGAGGAAAAATGAAATATAAAAACAACATCCCGGCGTGCGATCGCCGGACGCACGCGCGTCGAGGTGGGCTCGACATAACGACGACAAAGGGGCCCGAAATGAGCCGGGAGGAATGCGTATCGGTGGCAGCGTTACATGTGTGCCGGCCCGGGCGCGCAGAGCGAGCGGGAGAGAGAGTGTGAACACATGGTGAATATGCGCTCCAGATGTGTCGGCTGTCACGCTGCAAGTAAAACCCTCGCTGATGCGAAAAGCTCGGGACTGGATGGCCTCACCCGTTCGTCCCCCAGGGGAGAGGGGGAGAAGGAAGGGAGGTGATGGGGGAGAGCAGAAAAAGGGGAGGAGGAGTGGGTGAAGTCAGACAGAAAGAGGGGAGAGGGCTCTCAGCTGAGGGACCTGAGCACAAGAGCCAGTTCACCATGAGGACTTTACGTGTAGCCTGGCAGGCTGCAGTCACGGGAGATAAGAGGGAGCGGGGGGAGGGAAAAAAACTAGCCACGGGAGAGGGGAGGATAGCGGGGGGAGGACTGGGCCCGATTGTTCCCCTTCCTGTCCCTCTCCCACGCGGCCTCCGAGGGGGGCTACTGCCGTCTCACGCGAATTTTAGTCTGGCACGGACCTGCGAGCTCCTGGGAGCAAACTGAAATGAACGCGAGACCCTATCTATTCCTTCCTGGGGGACGGACGGGAAGAGAGGCCGAAGTGAAGAGGAGAGGAGAGGAGAGGAGAGGGAGGGGAAGGAGGGGGGGATAGAGGAGCATGGACGCGCCCCCGGGGCTCACTTCGCTTCCATCAGGGCGCGATTCCCCCAAACGTCCGAAACATTTCCCAACCCGTCGCCCTTCATTTGTTTAGTATTTGTCTTTGTGCGACGCGATTCTGCTGCTGCTTCATTCATTTAGGTGATTTGTAAACGCACGTGCCGAGGAGCTCGTCAGACGGCGAAGGTCAACCAAAACCGCATAGCGACACGCGCCCGACGCCGAGCGCGCCGTCGCACTCCCGTCGGGTGCAAAAAAAACGGGAGCCGCTGTGGAAGCGGCGCTGCCGACGGGCCGGTTAGGCAGCTGTCCGCTCCCATGATCATTAGCGCCACGCGGGGCCCGGCGGAGCGGTGAGCTGGAGGACTGCAGAAAGGAGAGGAGTCCAAGTAAAACATCACGTCACGCGGCTCGGCCTTCTCGTAACAGTCGTATGGGACCGAGTGGCAGCATCGCCAAAGGTCACGTCATTTCAATGTTCCTGTCCTAATGCTAACTTACCGTGTGAAGTGAACCAGACCTGCTTCTGAAACCCGACTGGGAAACATGAATTCCACAAAAACAGCACATCAGATTAAAGCGCAGAAATCCACTGCTTGAAAGTATGTAAAGCTGCGTATCAGTTCCTGGCACTTTAGCATGTCTCACTTCTAACCTTGCTTTCGAATGTTCCCGCTATCTCGCCATTGAGGTGCATTGGCGCTGAGAGGGAGCGTCTAATTAGCCTAATTACGAGCGTGAGGATGGAGATTGAACAGATACAGATGATGCACCGGCGCTGAGATGAAGCGGACCGCAACCTCCAGTCGTGGGTCGGAACGAGGAAGCGGCCGGTGTCGCGTTAAGCCGAGCGCGTCTCGTGCTAGTTGCCTATGTAATGTCCGCATATGGTTGGTGTTATTCCGGCGGCGTTGCTCTGTAATGAGGAGGGTCTGCCTGTTTTCCACGGTGTAAAGAAGAGTCACACAGGGGGTAATTATCTGTGGACGTGAGCGACAGACATGACTTCCTACCGCACACACGCTCCCCCCCTCCACATTATGCACGGCCTAGGTCCCTGGCGCACAAGGTATGACTCCCACCATGTGTGTGGGTGTGTGTGTGTGTGTGTTTACGGGCTATGGATGGTCCCCCCTCCACAGACAAGGCTTGATGAATATTATTCGACGTTGGACGCCACAACAAACAGTGCGTCCCTGTAGACCCCTGCCCTGCCTGCCTGTACCTCTGATTGGAAGAGAGGCAATCAAAGCAGACCCAGTAAACAATACACAGCGAGGCCCAAACGTTTCCGAAAACCAAACATAGCTCCTCAATGTATTCTCCTAAGATCACTGGGGGACACAGGTCGGTCCAACGACTGTGGAGTCAAGGGCTTGCATAGTAGGATTATTAAAAATGATTCAGGGTGCTGGTTAATGGCCAGCGGAGACAGAAGATGATGCTCCACAGGTGTGTGTGTGGGTGTGGTGTGTGTGTGCGCGTGTTCTTGCCTCCAGAGGTTTAAAGTTCCTGGCTGATTAGAGCAGAGGACCTGTTGGCCCGGACGCCATAGGCAGACGAGTCGCTAATAGTGGGTTCATCGCGGATGGTCTCAACAGGCTTCCTTTCATAAGACGCATTCTTAGAGTCATTAATGTTGCAGCTCTGACTGACCCTTGTTTAATTTTCTCCTAATTGACTATAAAAACTTCTGTGGCTGCAGCAGTGGCTGCAGCAGTGGCCCTGAACAGCGGACGCTGTCGTGTCCAGACGTGGAGGAAAGCGGCTGTCGCGCTCACGCTTACCTCTGCCTACACTGGCGAACGATTAGGATGCTGAAAGCATCTTATTATCATTATTATGAGGCAGCGCAGCAGCCGGAGTAATGAAAGCTTTATTTCAAAGTGGCACTCTCTCGCGTGCCTCCCGCCGGCTCCACTTTCCCCTCCGCTCCTCCACCGCGCATACGCGTACGAGCAGATGTGAACGGGGAGATGCCTCACGTGCAGTTAGATGTGGCCTCACTGTGCCTTCTATTGTGACTTTTGAGCCTCTGAGTGTTTCACCGATATCTTAAATCCTCGGTGTGAAAATATTTATATGCATGTGTTTGTTGCACAAAGTTCCTGAGAACATGTTTCTGTTGTTTGTCCTAAGCAGCAGTTTTAAAAGTGCCCTCTAGTTTAGACATAAAGGAACAGGGGGAAAACAGGGCTTAGTGCAGGACCTGGTCACATCCTCCTCCAGATCAGTCAGCCCGGTCAAACTTCTTTGTCGAGGCTTTAGCTTCAACTGGTGAAATTGTCCAAAGTCTGCTTTCAGTACAGCTAACATAAATCTCAGCTCTAATATTGTTTTCATCTGTGCACCCAACCCAGGAGACTGGGAGGAATTCTTATAGTTGGATGCGGCTGCCTGAGGGGCCAACAACGCAATGAAATATTTGACCAAACCGCAGAAACCCAATAAAGGGGCCATCGATTAGGACGGATGAGCGCATATTAGCCGCACAGGTGGCTGCAGAGAAATTAAAATGCAACAAAGAATGAAGAGATCCAAATGGGCCGTCTTTAGCGCCGTTGCCTCGCTGGACACCAACCCGGGCCTGGTTGTTTGTCTGCGTCTGGACTCACTAAGGGGGAACAGGTACGCAGACCCCCCGATGACCACAGCTACCAAGCTACGCCACACAGGGGTTAGCGGGCGAGCTAGCGCTGTCAGCCGTCCCCGCGGAATCACGAGGCTACAACAAACGGTGAAGGGAATTCCTGTTCCGTTTGACTCCAAATTTCCAGACACTAATGATTATTATATTGCTTAATGTGTATTAAACTATTGCACACTGTCTCTCCTAAAAGTAGTTCGAGCGCTTCTGAATATTATCTGTGTGCAGTCTTTGAATGAGCCTGTGTGTTGTAAATACTAAGTGTGCAGGGGCTATAATATGAATTGGCTTGCAACTGGATACATGTGACTAGGGGGCAAAGGAATCTAATGGTCGTCTTAATGATGGCCTGAATAATGAGGCCTTTTTTTTTTCTAATAAAACTGGAAAGGCCTTTCCAAAATACCTAAGGGACCTCAAGCCTATTAGGCAATAAACAGTCTATCAAAAGAGAAAGCAAAGTTGATTACTTAGAGGGTAATAACATACAAGGTCCATGCTCGGAGGGACTCGGGGCAAGAGTGAGAGAGAAGGAGAGAGAGAGAGAGAGAGAGAACAGAGAGGACAGAGAAAGAGGACAGAGACGGGGACAAAGGGAGACACGAAAAAGGAGAGAAAGTGGGGCCATGAATGAAAACTACAAAATTCACTTCTGGATGTAACAGACATGCAACAAAATATAAGCTGCAACAGCAGCCATGAAAACGCCCAAATACAGACGTGTCTGCAGATTCTAAATATTAGGCGAAGTGCTACTTAACCTTGTACTGTAAAACGTGCCGGAGCTACCAGAATTGAGCTCTCACTTGGTGATTAACTGAAAAGTGAAGGAAAACTGAACTACTAATAACATGGCGTTAGGATGCTTCATTATTGACAGGTGACAAGAATTAGACTTTAAACTTCTGAAAGTTGAGACTTCCCTTTTCCTCTCCGGGATCTTTGAAGGTACTTCACGCACACTTGTAATGGATTTTTCCAAAAGCGAAATATGATACAAAAAAAAGAAGGGCCAGGCAAACAAAGGACGACAGCCGCGGAAGCGCGTCGACGGCGGCCAGGGGACGAGCGCTGCACTCGAGAAGAAGAACGCGGAGCTCCGAGGAAATGTTCCCGATATTCAAAAATGGACAAAATGGAGTTAAACGTGCATGTCGAGACTGTTGTGAATGTTTGAGAATAGTCTGAAAACATCGGGTACACTTTGTGGCGTCGAGAGACAGAACGGAACGGGGTCCCCGGCCGTGGTGCGGCTGAAACCGTACGGGAGCGTGTTAACAGACAGACGGGTCTCAGGTCGAGTCCATCCCAGCGTGTCTTCAGGGCGCGCGCAGCGATGAACATGGAGGAAACGGCTCTAAGACACAATAAAACCACCATCAATTACAGCCCTGAGAGGGAGAGGAGAGAGGCCCAATCAGAGAATTAGAGAGACGCGGGGCAGACAGGTGGAATCGACAGCCTGGAGGAAGAGGGAGAGAGGGTGAGAGGCGATGACGGGGCGGGAGGGGAGGGGAGGGAGAGGGGAGGGCAGGGGGGAGAGCGGAGCGACCGGACACGCTCTAAGTAACGGGATGAGGTAAGAAAGAGTCAGTCGCACGAGCTGGGCGGTTGGCCTAGAGAGGGGAGGGGGTGAAGGTGAGAGCATGGGACTCATCAGCGCTGCGTCCTGATGCTTCAGGGTTCAGACGGGTGCTCTGTGTGTGTGCGTGTGTGTGTGTGACGCTCGCCATGTGTGCGTGCGTGCGTCGGGTGCGTGCGTGCGCGCCGCTCAAATTCTTCAACGAAGCTGAGCGATCCATTGCCTCTCAACCGGAGTGACCAATGCGTTTCCACTCCCGGACCCGGTCCATTCCAGCTAAGGTATAGTGGAGGAGGAGCATCAGTGACTCGCCGCCTTGTGACTGAGCTGACTGACCGAGACGCAGCTCACTGAGGCTTTACTGGGCAGCGGCCGGGTTTCATGAGTTTTACTCCAAGGCCGTGCAGCCTTTCACCAGAGGACAGAAAGAGTTTTTTCAACATGCGGTCTATGGATAATAAATGGCCATGAACCCCCAAATGACTGACATAGGATGGAAATAAACTCAGGGGTTTTAAGGGCCTTGACAGAGGAATAATATAAAAGATACCCTGAGAATTATGTGCAGTGTTTCTGTCATTTCAAGTTTCGAGTTCTTTTCAACTCATTCAATGGCAACGGCTCAGTGTTTTTTGTATTGGTGGCCGACACCGAATCCGCTTTATAAAGACACATTATAAAACTAATAATATATATGCAGGTATTACGCACATGTAAAGTACAAAAATGAGATGACAGTATGTGGTGCTTCAAAGTTTCCCGTGGAAAACCAGTCACTGTCCATACATGGTCTCAAGAGGGATTTGACTTTATGGCTGATTCAATTACAGTAATGTGACATTTCACCGTCACTTAATGGACTAACGAGATCGTGAGTGCTGAACATGCAGAATGAGTGAACGGTTGGGTTCTGTTGCCAGCAAGTTATAATGAATGAATGAATGAATGACTAATGATCTATGGTGACATCTGCAAAACCGGTGGGCCCTCGTGTTAAGCGCAAAAGATAATTGAAATTAGATAAATCAGCTGCCAAGCTTTGTTTTACACCATCATCTGGAAAATTCCGGCTCAACCCACACATTTAAAACCAGATAATAGGACGGTGGCTCTCTTCAACATGGTCTCTGTTCAGGAAGCGGGAGAGACAGCGGATGAGTGAAAGGGCCAGACTGGGCCAGGATCGTCCATTACAAACCATATTCCTGCTCAGACTGTTGTGTTTTCACTTCGATCCTCCAGCGCACTGCTTGCACCACGCACAAGACAGTGCACACTCCCCCCCCACAACCCCCACCCCCCCTCTGTAGCGGCTTAAATCCCTCCCTGTCTGAGACCTGCCTCTGAGATTCAACATGTGGCCACAGTCTTGACAAGTCAAGAGGATCCGTCACCATAGGAATGGGGCAGCGGCATCACCCATGCACCTTCTCTCTCCCACCGCGTCTCCTCTTTCACTCTCTACCATAATATTGCAGTGTTGCCGGGGTAAAAGGGGGCCCGAGGAATTAATAACTGTGACCGTGGGGCTTTTTTGGCATTGTTCTGAAGCTGTGCAGACCACACACAGGGCTGTTGCGGCTCTAATGGAAAGTTAAATGAATAGGACAACGTGACCGGAGGCCACAATAAAGAAACAAGGCGGAGGAGAAGACGTGGTCCGCAAGTGTGTGAGGACCTGCAAGGACAGCTGACTCCACGGTGGCGCAGCGTTGTCGATGAGCAGATTGTGTTGTGTTGTGTGAGTCCGTGCTACGTGTGCGGTGTGTGGACTGTCTCACAGACGCAGATGCTGAAGAGGAATTCCAGAGTGGGGCTCTTTGAACAACGTAAGGTCACGGCGGCGGGGGGGGGGGGGGGGGACGATGTCTCGTATTGTGGCCTCTCCCTGCTGCCCGCCCTAGGTGGAATGCGGAGTCACATGAAAGAGCCATCTTTCCTTTCCCTCTTTTTCCGCCGAGGCTCGTCTCCTGTGTCCCCCCCCCCCCCCCCCCCCCCCCCCCGTCGCGCTCACCTGTTGAGTCAGCATCGCCCCGTCACGGCTCTCGGACACTTTACATGCAGAATCGCACACTTGTTGACTAGTGCTATGTGGGCTCATCCCTTGACACTTGGAATAAGTTGAATTTCTAAGCCCACGCCATAATGAGTCCCAAATATTTCATTCTTATCATCTGCACTACTTGTCCTATCCACATCCGCTGTACGGCCGTGGTTGATTACTATAGATATACTCATTATGCATTATAGTCAAGGCCTCTACGGGCACCTATCACACATATTTTCACAGCGTGTCCTTGTTTGTTTTCTTCATCTTTCCCTCTCCTCTCTCTCTTATTGTTTGATGTCCCCTAACCGCCTCGTCACTCATGGACTATCTTTCCTCCCTTGCATGTGTTAACACCGGGCGTCCGTGCTTAGCTCTTACCCTATTGTATAATTAATGCGTTTTTATCCCCCTTATTCGCTTCATGTTTTTTCCCACAATAGCCAATTTTTCCCGACACGACTTGCCCACGCTTGATCCGGGGACGAGGCGCTCCTGAGCCCCGTTAGGGTCGCTTTGGGTCCCACTACTGGCCCGCGTGTCTAACCGCTTGGGCCGCCCTCTATACAGGTCGTTTGCTTGAGTGTCTTGGATATATGTGATGACTCGTGTACCCCTGTGTTCGGATATGGATTGAACTCCAAGTCACTCAAGGTGGTAACTGGTACACTGCTCCCTTACCTGACCGGTACTTTCTTGCTCGCCCCCGGATTCTGGACCACCCTTCGTTGTCTGTGTCTCCTTTACCACTTTACACAACAGACGCCAGACCTGTCGGGTGCCGGCAGCTTGCAGTGCCTGCGTCCATCTTTATTGCACGCTTAACAGAGAATAGCCCCAGTTTGTCTGTTCACAATTTTCGTCTGCCTGACAGCACCTAGGCTCCACTAGTTCGCATTTGTGATAGTCTATTCAGCCCCTCGCATTTAGATTGAATCGTGAGTGCACTACTTCGGACATGTGAACAACGGTTGTGAAATTTACATGTCGCATGCACTACCAACGCACAAGAAAGAAATGTTCCACTTTCTCACAAACCGGTCCTGTGCTACATTTTATGTTTCAGTGTTTTTACAGTAGCTGTTAGCCTCCGCCCCTTTCAAAACTTGATATTTACATCCCTCACATACCCACAGACAGCGGTATCAAAAGGAGTGCAAACTACAGACATCTACAGTCCCTCGATTTTTACTTTTCTGCCCCACCTATTTCTCACGTTAAGCGCTGGAGCTCGTATGCACGAATGACACACCGCTGCTGTGCACTCGGCTGTAGCAATCCTCACCCGTGAACGTCTTCCATCTTCTTTATCGAGAAAGAGCCTTCAATGTGATTGTGTGAAGCACGGCCGAGCTCTGTGTTTGACTTTTATACCATTACATTTGTCGTACTGTTTCATCATTCAGTTACCACTTCATATCACAAGCCACGCTGTTGAAAATGCAGGTGAGCCTTTATCTGTTGAGTTGCCCTCGTGAGCAGAGCACTTCGTCCATGTTTCTTTGTTCTTCTGACAAGCGCCGCCAATTTTTCACATACTTTAAGAGCCATATGACGCTATAGTCCTTCACTTGTCATTTTTTTCCTGTGTCGTCACTGTCCCCATTGTGTTTGAATTTGGATCCCGTGGTCACGGCCCGGCTGCGCGTATATTATTTAGATGCTTTGCTTCCTGCGTTGCCTTTCCTTGCCGACCACCCACTTGTTTTACAGACCCATGTGACTGCTATGTCTGTGTTTTCCCTCTTATCTCATTTCCTTTACATAAAACATTTACACCACGGCTCTTTGTGCCGGTCGCTCTCCTCCCAATTGTGTGTATTTTATTGCTTCAGACCAGGTTCTACTTATGCGACCAATAGGCGCTTTTTTATTCCCGCCCTTTGACCATTACAGTTACTATCCATTCACGATTCACATACGAAGTTCAGACATGTCGATGTCCACATTGTATATCACCCAACTGACTGTCTGTGGGTTTTTTTTTTTTTATTGTCAGAATACTATTACAGGGAGAAACGGTCGGGCCAGGTCAGCGGTGTCCACCTAAGTGTGCCAGCATACATACAATGCGATCACCACCTGATATGACCTGCGTGGCGGCGCTAAGACAGGTGGCTGCGATTTTTTTCAGCCAACTCCCCGCTTAACCGTTTACCACTCACGAGCCCACATCGTGCAACCGAATTGACATGTGCTTTCCCATCTGTCACGTCGAGTCACGAGTGCAGCATCTCGCTTATCATATGTTCTGATATTATGTCAGTGACCACAAAATATAGTGCTGTCAGGCAGTCCATTACACAGTCGACCCCCTTCTGTAGACGGAAAGGGGCCGCTGGGTCATTAGTCCTTCATTTCTGTCTGTTCTCTTGTTCCAGGGAGTCTACTGGTTTTGTGACATGTCGCAGGCTCCAGGTGCCTAATCTGGTGACAATTACCCAAGCCGCGCGACAGACCCAGGGTAACGGGCAGTGCGTGATACCAGCTCGCAAGCAAATGTGTGAAAAGCACTCCACTGAGACCACCCCCGTGATTGAAGAGCCCCCGCGTCCCTAGCAGAGACGCTGTTTATGACGTACTTGTGACACAACATCAGGGTCTTACCTTCTGATTGTGCGCGGACCCCTCTCGGGTCCAAGGTGAATTATCATCGTACGAAACGCTGGGCCCAGGTAAAACAGTCAGTTAATTACGCCGGCTTCCCCAGGTGATTAAAATACAGTCATTGAAACGCGGTCCAGGTTTATAAACAGTCAGAAAACGCGCGTCACCAGTTATATAAACACACCAAATACAGAAAACTGCCGGTCCAAGTGCGTAAAAAGTCAGCACGACACACCACGCGGGTCCCCAGTTAATAATAAGTCAGATAACGCACGGCCAGTGTAAAACAAGTACTTAGAAAACGGGTTTTTCCCACGCGTAAACAACAGTCTTGTAAACGCAGTCCACTAGTTTAATACCCAAGTCCAGATTAACGCCCTTATGTTTCCATTATGTTTTTATCGGAAGATTATGGCCATGACAGATATAAGTGACGGTGGCGTGCTATGGTCGAAAACTAAGACAAGAGTCACGCACCTGCTACCTCATGGTCGAAACAAACATGCCATGCACTAATTTTCTCCCTTCCCCTTTTTTTTCCCCCTTTTTTTCCTCCCTTTTCTCAGTTCGTACTTGAGTTACCACAGTCAAACACTATTAAACTTTTTTATTTCATCGTATGTTCTCTTTGTGTAATCACGAACACGCACAGCATCCTTCATGACAGATCTTTCCGTGACTAACTATGTATAGTGTAGGTTACGATTATTGCATACGAAGGCGATATTCTTGGCCCCATTGAATCCAATATAGACGCACAGTAGTTCGAGACAAAAGAAGACACCAAAACTGCTGCAATTCCCTACCATATTGGCCGTCGTTGTGAATTGCTATGACTGGCTTTGTTTTTTTCATTTGATTTTTGTTTGTTTTTATTTTGAGGCAATGCTACGTGAAACCCACTTTAATGTAGTGTAGGTTGGGCCGTTTTGTGGACCGAGCCAGAGATAATTGGCCTATGTAGAAGCGTCGTATTTTCAGCGTAAAAACTACACATTGTTCCCGTCACAGTGTGACAGCGAAGAACGCCCTTTCTTGAGACACTCGGCGTCCTCGAGCACAATCCATATTAGTACATAAATGCTAGAGGCATCTGTGACGTCGGCAAGTCAATTTTCAGCGACATTACACCTCTCAATCTGTGTGGCTATATTCTTAGACCTTTCTTCCTTTAGTTACCGCAGCGTCTACGTTTGGAAATAATAGGAGTTTGAAAGTAGGATGGAAGAAAAAGAAATCTAGCAGAAGGAAATATGACACGATAAAATAAACCAAGAGTGAAGAGCAAAGATAGGTGAGTAGGAAAATGGGCATGATGAATTACGATACATGGAGCACGAAAAATTACAGGAAGAGATCACTTTAGAACAAAGACAAGATGCACGGCAAGACAGAGCCGAACCAAGAATAATCACGGAAATCGCAGTCAGACAAAGGACACCTTTAGGGCACATAACAAACAAGTTTATTTATTTCTGTTTTAAATCCAAAGTCTACCTTTCTTTACTCGTTTCGGCTCTCGTTAGCTGCCCCCCACGACCGTCCTTTCATATCGCGTTTTCAAGTCAATGAGGGTTTTTTACGCAGGTCACCTAATGCACCACACGCACACACAAACAACTAAACACACATCCACAGATTACTATCTATGTTATGGAATATGCGCAGTTTGGTGTCTTTCTGTTGAACGTAGAGAGAGACGAGATCAACAGGAAAACAAAAAAAACAAAAGAGAAAGCGGGGCAACAAGTGGTGTCTGAGTTTCCATCACAAGGAAAATACCAGATGTTCTACACTCACTGTTGTGGAACAAAAAGTGAAACAACTTTATTCTGGACTGCAGTCGGTTGCGGAGGGAAGCCATAAAATAAATTAAATTACACCAAATAACCCTAACCTCCAAAACGAGCCATTGGTTACAACTATACTCTGTATCGTTTACACGTTCCAGGTCTGCTTTTCTATAGCGTCGAAATGAATTATATTCTGGCCCGCGCGACAGAACATAGGATTACAAGTGAAATGTAATTCCCAACGATCGGGGACAGTTGCACACGGACGCATGAAGTGTTTATTTTTCACTTCAGGTGGTAACTAGTTCTGGACAGGAATCAATTACCAGCTACACCAATTACCCCGAAGGCCCTAGAAGAGTATGACGGCGACTGGGGGGAAAGAGGCGGAGACGTGTGTTTACTAAATGCTCCTCTGGTCGTTCTTCCCTCGAAGCAGAATAAAGAGGGAGCGCGGTGACTTCTGTGACACGCAGGGCCGTGTTTCATGATCTGAGCTTTGCCTTCCAAGGGTAGATGATTCGTTTTGGATTAGCACGCGACGTGGTAGGAAACAAAAAAAAAAAAAAAAAAAAGGTGAAAGGAAACACGTGCGAGTTGGGCACGCGTAAGTGAATGGATCACCTTGCATTTATAACAAGGTTTAGGCCACCGGGTCACGAATTAATCTGGATAGACTTTGCCATTTAAGGTTTGACATGCTGAAATCCTTCAGCAGAGTTAAAGGACTTGGCGATATCAATCTAGTGATAGAAACAGACCGCTAAACTACCATTACATGCTGGTGTCATACAGCTGCGCAGCCTCTTCATATACCTCCGCGTTCATTGCGCTCTGCACGGAATCACGGGACACAGACCAGATCTTCATATGGATTCAGGGGGAATTTGAACGTTTCATGAGTGAACGTGTGAAGATTTAGTTTCCGCTTGTGATGCTGAAGGTGAAAAAATGGTAATTATGTCTTCGGTGCGTATATTGTTTTAATCAAGCACGTCTCACCAATGTTGCTCTTTATTAAATTAGAAGTCCTGCGATACAATTTGTTTAAACATTCACCAGAGTCTGGTTGTTAGTCGCTGAAAACCCAACGTCTGGGTTACAGGCTTCTGTCTTCCTCAAAACTTCTCACCTCAAGGTAGATGGCACCCCTCCACTTGTTTGAGCGGGGAGAGGACAGAGGCGAGAGTCTACAGGCAAAACCAGCCCAGCAGTGACAACAGAACCCTGCAGGAAAACGTGCTTTGGCCTGTGCGCAAAGAAAAATATGCTCTCTCAGCTTTGCAGAATTCCATCACACTGCTAAAAATTTCCCTGATCTGAAATAAACTGAGTTTTCTTCACACTTTCAGAGCGGGTCATGACTTCAAAATGCTCCGAAAATGGGAAGGAACACGACAGGTCAGTAGTGCATAGCTCCATAATACTATCGTGCGAGCAATGATGCTAAAATACAAACAAGGGCACAAGAAAACCAATGTGCTGGGAGCGAGAATGGAATGGATGACACGCGCTGGAATGAACGTATCAGCGGAGGATGAGCTAGGATGAGAAAGGGGAAGAGCAACCGAGGAACTGGAAAGGAGGAGACCGGGGGAGAGAGAGAGAAAGAGTTATCAAACGCCAGCAAGTAATTCAGAAGAGGAAGCCGGCGGGGGGAGGAGGGGTGTTGGCGGGGGGGGGTGGGGTCAGAGCAGGAGCCACCACTAAGCAGCGCTTCCCTTCATTAAGCGGCCTCTACTGAGGGGGGGCGTTCCACCCAGGGCCCACCTGTCCAGCCAGATTAGTTGGAAAGGCTAAGCGGCGGCGCGCACACGCGGCTCAGCACGCGATCCCATCTCGATTCCCACAGACGCGGAGGAGTCACGACCTCCCGCGGGCAACGCCCCGGCGAGGCGCCGAGTCACCACTCACTCCCCTTATTTTACACCCGGCTACTGCTGCTCAGCCTCTTTTTGTTGCCGTTCGAACTCTGTGGTCATTAACATGGGTCTGGTTGTGTTTGATGTCTCCACCAAAATAGTGGGATTCGAGTTGCTGCGGTGAGGACGATGGTGCGTATGAGTGGAGCTGAAGAGAAGGCCGCAGGATGGAGAGTGATGACGTAATGAAACCACACTCCGGAATGTAATTGAATTCTCACTCCAGTAGCTGACACCAGCTCAGACTATGAAAAATCAACACGACTCGGACCAGACCAAACACCGCGCTGGACCTTATTGGCGAAAGAAAACTTCACTGACGAAGCTGCTTTTTTGGCCACTTTTAAGTGGGGCCGTTATCTAAATCTCCTCTCTGTTTTGTTTTTTTGTTTTTCTTGGTTTGCCTCTGAAGATTGAGATGGTGTCCACCACTGTCCGCAATAACAGGGAAAGCTCTGTGCCTTCTGCTTCGCTGCACATGCTGCGAGAGTGTAGATCAGAACTAAGGGCCAGAGAAACTGAAGTTAACACCTGAAGGCATTTTCGTGACGAACTGACTCAGAGTGACGACGTAAAAAGGCAATCATGATTTATCTAAAGCGTTTATTGATCCACATGCAGACTTTCTGTTTACTTTGAGCTGAATGGGTTAAAGAATACGTAAGCAGCCTAAACATCCGTGAATATTTAAGAAATTTGTAAAACCTAGTATTTACACGCAAGAAGGGGTGGGCGACGCACGCCAGTTTAATGTGATTAGGCCCCTAAAAAATGTTGCTGCCAGATAGAGACTGAATTGCTCGTCTGCTTTTATTGAGTACAGGCCCCCGTTTTACATTTTGTCAGTGACTGGATGTTTGCTGCCTAAAGACCAGCACTGATATAGCAGACCACTGGTTTGTAACATAGGTCAGAATAGAAGATGACGACATAACTTCTGCTAGTGCAGAAATGATTACGCAGCAAATATACGTTGTGTTTTAACTGTTGAGTGGGCAGGCAGAGAGTTACTGAAAACACATGGAAATATATAAGTGACAGGTGATATTTGTTATAGATTCTTGATCGGTCTGATTGCGGGCCTTAATGCGATCACCGTTTGGAAGACAGGTAGGACAAAAGTCCATGGAATGTTTGTGTCAGTCAAGTAGAAATAAAAAGACTTTTCCTGTTATAGTTAGGACAAACAGCAAATCATCAGTGAATAACAGCACAAACAGAGGAAAATAATGCTCAATCTTGTTAAGGGTTTCGTCCTGTGGCTGTGGTGAGTTCGGACTGGCAACCAGCACAAAAGCTAGGTGTAAACTTATCACATTACCAATAATTCTACAGTCGTAAGGATACGCAAGAAACTTCAGAGTTACCATGTGCATGTGTTTCTGACGGACCCCGCGGCTCTGGCCACTTTCCAAACTTGGCGTCCTCAGAGAAAAGTCTGATTGCGCCTCAAGTGGCAGGGAACTCTCTCCTCTGCACTGCAGGATCGCGTCGCGCGAATCACCCTTCGCTCTACTTTTCAACAAACTATGTCGCCGCTCCAGAAGTTTCATTGGAGGTAACTCTGGAAAACAGCACGCTCTTATCCGGAGAATTGGAGATCCTGGTGCTCGCGTGCCACCCCCCCAAAAAAAAAAACAAAAAAACAAAAAGAACTACGCCACGCGCGTCAAGACGTGGAAACGCGTCGGTCTCGGAGAGAAAGAAAACGCACCGCAACGCGCAGCCCGTCGTTGCTTCCTCTGCGTGAACTGCACGCGAAGTAGCAGCAGCGGGGATCAGAACGCTGGCGTGAGATGCGTGGCCTCTCAAGGAAAAAGGGAAAAACCGCCTTCCTACACTCCCCGGTGGTTTCCTTCTGCGGGAGTCAGCGCAGTGCGCACGAGGACTGGCGCGGCCAGGGCTGCGGAGGAGGGCGGCGGTTGCTCCGACGTTGGGCGAACGGCAGCGGGGTTCCACGACGGAGCGTGCGCGAACACCGGGGGGGGTCTGTGCGCGACGCGGACGCGGCAATCGCGGCGCGGAGGTCACAGCCGGTGCCGACCCAGCGTGCCCAAAAACCATCGCCACGAGAAGAAAAGACGACGCGCACAACAAACTTGTGAGCCGCAGATGTGCGTTTGCCACATAATTGATGTCGTAAATTATGTGTGTAATGTGCGTGTATTTACACGATATAACTTTTTTTTGATCAACGCGTCAAAAAAGCAGGGGGGCGATGGGATAATGAAAAATTAAAATGTTTTGAACTTCGTGCATTTTGCACATGTCGTGTGTGTTAGAAAGCGAACTTTCGCTTTCCTGTCAGGCAGCCTACATTCCGCGGATCTCACACGTGCAACGCGCCCGGCACTTGGAAAAGTTTTGGTCTCTGTGTATGCGGGGGATGGAAATGATTATAAGTCGTGTTCCCTCAGATCCCTCAGAAGGTGGGCGCGACTCATTAAAGTTTCATTGTGCAACTGTTTTTTTTTTGTTTTTTGACGAGGCTTTGGCTCAACATTGCTGAGACGTCTCCAGAGCTGAAGCAAGTGAGGGGCTGTGGCGCGTAGGCCGGGTCGTTTGGCGAGCTTCTGGAGACTCCGGAGGGAGCTAGGAGCGGCACGCATGACCTCCGTATGGCTCCTACGCCGGGGTGAGAGAGAGGCGTTGCGATCCCAGGGCACTCGTTTTCTACGACAAGTCAAGCGTTTGAAGCCCCATTGCATATTTGTCAAGGGTATGTAAATAATAGATCAGGGATTTATGGCTTGTGTTGAATCATTCCCGGTAAAAGCTAAGAGTGGTCCAGGAGTATGCATATATCATTCTTGGCCCAAGGCCGTTGGGAGAGCGAGGCATATGCCCGTTTGTCAGAGGGCCATAGCATTGCGTAATTAAAGAGAGTAGACCATAATTATGCGCGCAACAAAACACAAAAGCAGGCATTTAAAGGGATTGCCCAGAATGGTTCTAATGTGATTGATGCTGTTTAATTTCTTGTGGACATGATGATTAAACTATATTGATATGTGATGTGAAAACCGGTGGCATGATAATGAATACGTGCTACAAAAAAATACACCGTGTTTTAATTCGACTTTCAATAAAATATTTATGTGAAAACAAAAGCAAGACAGACGGGGCGCATTGAGTCAGCAGAAACTGTCGCACTGAGTCGATCGGTCGGCGCTGCTGCAGCCGCGTTGACTCGTATTAGAAGCGGAGAAAGAGAGCGGGTGTTTATTTGTCCCGTGACAGAATCCATGCTCGCATAATTATACCGCGCGGGCCGCTGATTTATGAGCTATCGAACACGCCACTGAAGTGCTCCACTCCGGGAACGGTCGGCGGCTGCTGCAGCACCGCTCCCGGGGATCCATGATCGCCAGAGGTGCCCTGTTCATTAAGTTCCAGTCACTGCCGAAGAGCGGAGGAGGTTCCGAAAGGTCATCCTAAGAACCCCAGTGAATTTTCAAAGGACTGATCAGTATGGTTCTCATAAGTTCTCTAAACCAATCAGGAAGGAGTTAATAGCGCCGCGGGTTATTTCTTTAACTACCACGGTGTGGACATTTTGTGATAACTGAGACAAATACCACACTTCACTGTAGCTTTGCATTATTCTTTCGATGGGGTTGTGTTGCCATGACGTCAAGTCATCAAATTTCACAGATAAACCCACAATTAAGAAACCAAGCACATTTCTCTAATACCTGCAGAGACTGAGGCCCAGGGGCGATGGTTGTAAGACAAATACTTCTCATCTAAGCCCTCGGTTTCCAAAGTGGACAACATATTACTCAGGGCGGATCAATGTCCCATGTCCTGCCTCCCTCTCCACACTCGAGGGAAATAGAACTAAACACGGACTCATAACCTAATTACCCTCCGCCGAGGAAAGGCCGACACTCTCCGGAGCAGCGTGAAGAGAACGAGCTGGTTCCCGGTCCCACAGTCTGCAGGAGGCTGACGGGTGGTGCAGGCACGCGACGTGGACGAAGCGCGAGTCAGACGAGGAGCGCGGCTCGAGGACCGGGGGGGGGGCGGCGGATTGCGCACAAACACGCGCACGTCCAGGGAGGCGGGTCTGTGGTGGATCAATTCCTCCAGATGAGGGCTCCGTTGTGAGGAAAGGACACAGAAGGTCACGAGGAGGGAGTCAAACAGAGGCCGCAGCATCTCATACGGCGCCGGGTTAGGACAGAACAAGGGGCTTGTGCGCGACAGCATGCAGAAGCGGGGGGACTTATGGGAGGTCAGCGAATCAACATGCAGCTGGGAAACATGCACATTGTAAGCGAACGGAGGGGCGAGGGGAGTCGGAGCTGGAATTGTCCATCAGGGGCCCGGATTTTGCTGACGTTTGCATGCGCAGGGCACGGAGCGGTAATCAATGGTGTTCTCGTCCTGGGTTTTTTGTAAGGCAGGCAAGGTCTCACGGATCCGGATAGAGGACGGCTCCCGATTGAGGTCGAGGCGGCTGATTGATTCTCCACAGGACTGCGGGGGAGGCGTCAGTCGAGAGGACAACGGGGTGAACGGAACAGTCAGGTTCCGGAGGTTGGAGGGTGTGGGAAAAGCGGCGTCATTATATAATGGATGTAATTATACAACGCGGAAGGCATAGCAGCGAGCAGCAGGCTATCACCAGCGAGCGACTACAAAGGGCTGGCGTTCAGGCGGCTGTCGTGTCGGAGCTGTTTCCGCCGCGCCAGCGGGGATGATGTTCAGATAAACGCGTCCCAGACGGCGTTTGTACATACCAGTTGTTCCTTAAAAACGCGGGGAGCGGTTGGCTCTTTCTGCGTGCTTGCGCCGTCTCCCCGGGCTTCGGGCATCTTTCCGCCCCCGAGGCATCGAAGCGGGCCGCAGTTAAGTCAGGCGCTATTCCCGTTACCGGAGGGGCAGGCGGAGAGGCGCTCTTCACAACCTCGCGGAGGGCCAGTTTTTTTTACCCGGGAGGCTCAGTTCCTACCCTGTACAGAGTCTGACACGCCGAGGCGAGGGCTTGTCGTTTGGTTGCTGAATTTTTCATTGCAGGTGTATTTGCATGATTCGTACACGGCGTGTCACTCTTTCCCCCCCGGTAGATTAGGAGGCTGCTGGACGCCCTTGAACTTGCCTCGGACTCCGCCGAGGCCGGAACGGGATGCAGTGAGACGGGACCGTCGCTGCAAGAGCGGTCTTGTTTCAGGCGGTGGCATCCACGCGTTTAGCCGTTGGGCAATAGAGCGAGCGGTCCCACCACAGACGATTCTAGACAGGACTCGTTATGTGTTCTGCTTTTATTTACACGTGCGGCTCTGACTGCGAGCCAGTCGCATTCTTGGCAATGAGTCGGGCCGCGCAGTGAGGTATGCGTCACCCTGCCGGCGCCTCGGCCCGATCGGGCCTACGCAGTGTGACTAATGAGAAGCAGGAGGCCCTCTCAGGTAGATGTGCAAACCCGGCCACATGTAAGCCCGGTTAGCTGATGTGCATAATTACATCGAGAACGGAAGCTGCCCGTGATTGATGTCAACAGATATTAATTTTAGAGAGCTCATTTCAAGAGATATGAATTAATGAGGTCTATCCCCCCCCCCCCCCAGCACAACAACCCACAACTCCATGGACAATTAAAATGACTACTAGCATTAATCTTAACATTTTTGCTCTTTAGAATTAGGCTAGATGATATAGAGTAGTCTTCGAGTGTTCCTAATTCAATATTTGTCTTAGATGAGTATCTATTTCTTGTAGCATTAGTTTTAAGCATCATGAAAGCCAAAAAATGTTACCCTATTATTTATGCATATTAATTTCTAAGACCTGCTTATCATTATTATTGTAATGTGAACTGTTTATAATCTAATAAAGAAAATCCTTAACAAAAAACCTCCAGATGGAAGGAAAAAAAGAAAAGAGAGGAGAGGTTGACGTGAGAGTGCCGAAAAGGATTTCGCTTTCTGCTGTAAACGCAGGAACGTATATCATGATGATGATGAAAAGCGGGCGTGGCTGACATCTGCCTTTAGTTGCTACATGTGAGCCAAGTCAGAGATAATCTCTGTCATTAGCGGGACAGACGTACAAAACAGGGAGGAAGCCAAGGCTGAGTAAGAACACGAAGAAAAAGGAGCACAGAACTACGTCAAACATCTGTTGTGAAAATGCCTGTTGTAAGGAAATGTGAGCAAGTGTGGATGTCTGGGCCAAATTATACAATCGATGATGAAGAGGGGGAACAGGATGATCCCGCTCACGTTCCTGATTTCTTTCGACCTGCATTTTGCCATATGATTGTTTCTTATTTTGAGAAGAGGAACCAACTTTGGGTGGGATTTCAACCTGTTGCAGACAACACAATGATTTAGTTTTTTGTTTTTGTTGTTTTTTATGATTTCAAAAGGGAGGGAGGGAGATGCTCGCTCCACAGACACATGTGTCAGTTTGTGTGTCTGAACAAGAAACGCGGGGCAGGCCAAGATGTTGTGCATACCACAGTTACTGCCTTAAAGAATCGTTTCCGAAAATGAGGATTTAATTGGAGAGGCAGTGTTGGGAGAGTCAAGGAAAAGCCATCATTGTGCAAAGCCAATTGCATTTCTTTATCTTGTGTGTTGTGGGTGTGTGTGTGTGGGTGTGGTGTGTGTGTGTGTGTGCAGTGTGTGTGTTAGTGTGTGACAGTGAGCAGATGAAACCAACATTTGTCTGTCTGTAAAGGAGTGCAGTCCTCATATTTCTTCATCTCTCTCTATCACTCTGCGCTCCAAATCTGGCTTAAATACATAGCCGCAACAATATGGATTGTCTTGTCTCACCGGCAAACACATATGTTCAAAACCAACGCTCTGTTCATTTTCCCGCGCGTACATTCAGTTCGTCAGAGCTCCCGCGATGGAGTCAAGATGTAAAATTTATTGGACATATGTCTTTGACTTACCGACGACCATTAAAACAATAAAAAAGGCCAAATAGTCAACAGGCGGTGCGCTTAGGTGATGTCTATTGACGAGAGAAACAGGATTTTTAAACCACAGGACGGCCATAACAGATCCATACTCACATCTCATGTCATTCTCTGTACTCAGTCACATGGCTGTGTTAGCTTGATATAACAACAGGATTTTATAGCCTTGTAACACAACAGGGCTGCACACAGGGAAACCCTATTTCTACGTCAGTAAAAATGGCTATCAACAGGTGCCGCGAGGGTTTGCACGGCTCTGTTATGTTTGGAATAATAAGGTTAATGAAAAAAATGTCGGCAAAATGTGATGCTTTGTTAGTATATCTTTGGTTATTCAAATCTGCGTTCATGATAAATCACATTATTCTCTGCTAGTGGTAGGTTCTGAAAAAAACACTTACATGGGAGTAGTTGTTTTTAACAAATGCATTTAACTTCCCCAAGTTCGTTATTTTAAAGTGATTATATTAAACAAAACCGTCGACATTATTTTTAAAGTGGAAAAGAATATGATGATTTTGTGTATATATTATTAGCTGTTTTATCTCAGTGGTTATGTATATAACTGTTTAACAAAACTGTTTTGAACATGTTTGCTTCGGTGTCTTTGGAACAATTATTAACCATAATCGTATTAAAAAAGGGTGTCCATCGTGGTGAGATAAAAACAACACAACAAAACATTAAACAGTGTTTAGTGGGCAGAAAATCCAGATGAACCTCTTCATCTACAAAGATTTGAATGATTGATGATTTCTTCATCTACAGTAATTATTTATAGGCAAAGAATTGCATATGTGATCTGAACATAGCTTGCTTGCATTCTGCGTCTGATTTTTGATTGTTGATCTTAGCGTATAGCAGCTAAAATTCTGCCTCGATGAGAGTCCAGTGGGAGACATGAGCTGATTAGAGTCACACCAGGGCAATGGCTAAAAGGACGCAGCCAATATAGTATGTGTACAGGCACAGCTCATCAATTCATTGAACTGCCAGGTTTGTCTTAAAGTTGTTGACCTTGTGTTGATGGAGAGAGTCTGATCCACTATAACAAACAGTGTGTTACTGTGGTTCCGGTTTTGTAAATTCAGTACAGGTTCTATTACAGATGTTCCATTATGTCAATAAGTAACTTTCAGTTTATAAAAAACCTGAGTGGATTACGGAATTGTAAGGATCAATAACGTAAGTCACAATACTACTGAGATATTGTAGCTGTAAGGGACCAGAAGTGTATGATGATCACTGTTCTACTTTCAGTTCCCACTTTGTTGACTGACTCCAGACATTTAGACAAATATCATTCTTTCTATAATTTACTATATGTTACTTATATGAACTTACTTCCCAAATGTTTCAAAACGCGGTAACGGCTTAGTAGCGTTTGATAGTACGTAAGATACATAATAAGCAGTTACTTGTGCCGTAAATGAGCAGCAACTGTCGTGAAATGACCGCAAAGTCAATGCGGAAGTCCAGGACGGAAAACCGGCGGGGCGGGCTGGTTGAAAGGAGGAAAGATTGGGTAGCTATTGACAACGGTAGATTCATTCACAAAGTTTTGCTTGGTTTTCCAAAAATGATTAATAATCACCAAGTATTGGTATTATTAAAACATGCTGCTATTCCAGTTATGACGGGACGCTTGTTTGGAATGCTGGATTTGCGCCAAACGCTGTCAGCAGCGAAAAAAGCAGATAATTTGAGCGTTTGTTAGTAGGCTATGTTAGCTGCGTTAGGCAGCAGTCTAGCGCTGTCTTATCACTAACCATGTCCTGTAACCCTAAGTTTAAAGTGTTGGGAGCTGCCCGCTTGGCAAGGTATTGAAATTAGGTAAAACTAAGCGAAAGGCTGTGAGTAGGCAGGAGTCGGTTCTGTGTATTTATGTTTAACAAAGGTGTGCTAGAGTTACAGTAGTAGGCTAACGTGACATTTAAATATTAAACCCACGGTATACTGGTTAAAAAACATAGGATAAAGCCTCTATGGAATCAACTGGGTTGTCATCCGCTGGTGAGTAGTGACGGGCTTACATGCTCACTAAGTAACAAGCAAAGTGCATAGAGAATGTGTTTTTTGTTAGTTGGTGCGAGTATAATATGCGAACTAATTTAGGGTGACGCAGTGTATTTTTCAGTCCCGTATGTACTTCCAAGGACGACCCCGCGCATCTGGAGGAAACAGGTGAAGAGTTTTTCGGCTGAGTTGGATGAATTGCCAGGTTTGTTTGAACGTGACTTTTGGACTGGTCACCTCAATAAAGTAATGTGATGTAAACGCAATGACTCAATGACTTTACAACTAGGAATTAGTCCCCAGTCAGAGGTGTGTTTGTTGATCAACAGTAACATGGTTTTAAATATTAGGTTTTAGGTGGGCAACAAATGCATATGTGTCTTACTTAGAAGAAACAAAGTACAATTGTTGAGTTTTGACATATTAAGTTTATACTCAAAATAACGTGAGTTAGGCATCGTTGGTGGCTTTATTATTAAATCTAAGCCGGTTAGGTTAGATAATTGGTTGTCATTATTGTCAAACCTGAGCTGACACACGGTGTTGTAAACATTTGAATTTGTGAATACATGAATGTTTTCAATAGCACATTAATGAGTAAGTTTAGTTTGTCAGGTTCATACAAAACACACACCACATGCAACAGGTGGCTACATAAGCACGACCTAAGAATGTATCATATCAATTTGAGTCTGTGATTTGAACGGGTTTGTCCGCATACATCACCACCTAGTGGTGCCTAATAGCATATGAGTGAGCTGAAGCAGCCTTTATTGCATATCCACACTACTTGCTATACAGGTTGGCAGAACAAGCTGTAGGGTGTCAGCGCAGGATTTTGTGGTACATTTGAGTGTTATAGTACAGGGATAAACACCAGACAATGTTGTGTGGTGTGACAGTTTAACTTTTACAGTATGTTCCTTCATACTCTGTTTGTTGGACTTTTAGAAGTTAACTTTCATCTGTTTACTTAGAAGAAAACGATGTTTAGCAGCGTCATGTCAACATTGTTGACATAAGTCTATTTGTATTGCAAACTCACTGCATAACCATTACAATTTTCAAATATTTTTTGTTTGCGCGTACTTTCACACAGTATTGTATATGTATGGCATTAATGATAAAATGTACATTTAACAACATTTTTAAATATGTAAATAAGTGACTAGTTACACTGTGACATTCCTATTAACCCATTCTTTGAGGATAATTTACTAAGTTTACTGGTGATCCATATTAACTCAGGGTTGACAAGTGTGTCTACAGTACCTTACATTTGACTGACATGAAAACCATCTGGTGGTATAGTCTAGAGAAGACACATCAGGATTCAGTTCTGGTAATACGGACCTTTAGTTGTCATGGTTGCACATTAATAGTGGCATTTGAATACATTGATTTGTCTTAAGTCTACAGCAAAGATGTATTCAGGACAGCCAAATACAACGAAGTCTCAATGTCGGCCAGCAACATGTTCCTAGTAGAACCATGAGATTGTATTAATATGTGGCTAGAATTTCCAGTAAGTCTCTTTGGTATTGTTTAGCCGATATATGTGTTCAGTGTCTTATCACTAAATGAATATTCATCAATCATCAAAACAACTTCCAGGCATCTTTTACGTACATAAGACAGAGGGCAGAGTCTTGATGAGAGTCTGATGGAACACTTTTATGGATAGCTAATGGCAGCCAAAGGGCCGGCAGGGGGAGACCATATATTTCATTTGCAACCACGCTGACTAATTTATCATTAGCTGCATGCAAGGGTTGATTGGTGCATGGTCTCTATCCCCCCTTGCACTGTGCTCCCACTCTGTAAACACAACTCAGGAATGGTACACTTAAATCAGAGACTTAATCCTACAGTCTTCCACTTATATGTTCAGCCGTTATGGGTCTTATCGGTCGCTTCCATTTAGTAAATGAATTGATTTAGAGACACTTGTTGAAAAGGGGGGAGGTAAATTCATGGTACGAATTGGAGACCAGTAGATTCAGTGGGAGGGAGACTTTATCTTTGATGATGAAAATAATTTATCAGATAATTTATATTAAGTCATTTGGTATAATTATGTCTTTAATGTCAAAAAAGATGATGTTTTTAGAGTCCTCATTAAATGTAATGTAGCTTAAAAAATGCGTTGAAAAAACAGCGAGACCAATTTGACTTGGAATGTTCAGGGGTGGCTGGGATCTTCTACTGATGAAAAGACCTCTTCTCTGTCATTCAGTTTGAGTTTTTTGGGGCTAGTACTTTGGAGCGTAGATGGAACAACATACAAGAGAGCAATGATTATAAAGAAATTGAAGCTCGACTGCCCGTGTTTTGATTTGGATCCAAGCTCTCCAGTCTAAATAGTCATAATGACAGTAGGTCAATGCAGCTCCCACTTGAGTCGAAGGTCATATCTCAGCCATGGAAAGCCCTGTGTAAGAGAAGACTCCTAATTAGGAAAGGGAAGGCCAAGTCAAAAACTATTGTGTGACAAGATAGTTGAAATATTGATTGGAGCAACCCATCTGGCATTGCTAATGTCACTGAATCCTAGCTGATATTTGTTTTGCAGGCGGAATGCTGTGGCTTTCCTTCCTAGGTCATCACCACATTTCAAAGCAAATATGTCAGAGGCAATTTATGCTCATAACAACTTGTTAACCATTGAATTATTTTGTACACAGGCGACAAGGAGTTTGTGTGGTCCTGTGAGAACGCCTGCCAAGTGGCATAATCCTGACTTGACCAGGCTGTTAGTTTGGTGGCTTGAGCGGTGAGTAGATTCATCTTTTCAAGTGCTTTTTTACCATGAGAAGCAGCTGATGAATTTCACTTTATCTCACAACTGAAGAGAAATATGTTGTGAAAGTAGTTTGAGGGGGTTATATAAGGCACCTTGGCATCTCTTTGGTGGGTCTAGGACAGGAATCTAGTGCAGATGCTGATTAGCCGTCTTATCCCGGTTCTAGCACGTTCAACCATGGAACCCGTATTAATGAAAACACCGCTCTCGCCGCTCTCTGTTCTGGACAGTGTTGAATCACCCCTGCCAAATACTGTCTTTATCGGATGAAATTGGAGAGTGGCTATGGGCCCTCTTTGGCAAGGTGGTGACTATAGAAAACGGCATGTGGCATGGGAAACTTGTCAGAAAACACAGCAAGTAGGCATGTTTTACTGATGAAGCACAGTTAAAAGTGATAAATCGGATTTATTTCCAGCAGAAAGAAGGATTTAAAGAATAGTGTAGTACATTTAAGGTATAGCAATTTGAACACTTCACCTTACTTGAAATTAAAGTTTTACTCCGCACTACTTCTATGTATTCGTTCTTCATGCTGAATGTCTTGTGATGCCAATGCATGGGGGCAATTCCTACTATTTCTGAGTCCTACGGTTTCGAGACCCTTAATAAGAGTTTAGTAAAACAAGAACACAACAACATGCAGAGAGTTCCTTCGGTACCTTGTTCTCTCATTCCTTTCTAAACACCTCTTCAGTCTTTTTAGAAAAAAACCCTTAGGAACAACCCATCCAAGTATGCTGGTCCCACTGAGGACTGGTGGGGGAACATGCCACCAGAGAGTGAGTGCATTGTATAACCTGATGCGCAGGAGGATTATGTGACCATGTCAATTGGTCGGCTCCAGTTCAAGCCGCTGGTGTCCACAGGGAACCGCCCGACTTACCCTCCCTTTCCTGTG
>NC_040881.3:7112587-7227587 GCF_900634795.4 Betta splendens
GTCAACATACTATTTATATTTTCTCTATTTTTTAAGCTCTGAAAGTTTTTGAGGACACCCATCACCTCGGAGCTTACAGTCGCCAACAGGAGATGGAGCAACGCGGGAAAGACTATCAGTGAGCACACGCTTAAAACACACGCTTTAATGTAATCATGATTTGTAGTTTGAAATTAGCTACTTCATGACAGTTACCCCTGGCAGGTTTATCTTTAAAAGAATTAAATTCATGAACTTGTAAATTGTAAATTAAAAGCTAGCCTCTTCAGCCCCAAGGTTGTTTTCTGAGGGTTTTCAGAAAAATGGCATAGCTACATTCAAATGAATTTCTATTTGACTGCTAGTGTTATAATGTAGGGGACACTTTTGAGATGTAATATAAGGTGTAAAATTGGTGTTACTGTTACTGATTCGAAGTTTATAAATAATAGAAAAGTAAAATTTTTACTTTAAGTAAAAAGAGAAATACACTTTTAGAATGAATATCTCAGTAAAGCAGAGGCTAATGAAACTTTGAACCCCCATGTGTCACGGATCGGCAGGGAAAGGACCCACATGCACAGCACAGAGATTTCAGACAGATAGTAGCGTTTAAGGGGTTTAATTCGGTTCTCGAATTACAGACGGTCCGGGTCATACACAGGAAATCACAGATGTCGGTACAGGTGGAGCAGGCAGATTCAGGTCCAAAGGCATGCAGGGTTTCGGTAACAGGAAGACAAGGATTACAGTACCGTAGAGGAGCAGGTGAGGGTCAGGATTCAGGAAACAGAACAGGATCAAGATACGTGCAGACGGGATAAATAAGCGCTGGATGGTAATGACTAGCATACATACGACGATCTGGCAGAGAACTAAGGACACAGGTGGTGGTTAAATACAAGAAGTGATTACTGATTTAAAACAGGTGTGTGTAATGACCGGGTGAAGCAAGAACAGAAACCGGGAGACTACCAAAATAAAACAGGAAATGGAAACCCAAAACATGATTATATGGCTGATGACCGAAGTCCTTTCAAAATAAAGCTGAAACACAGAGCCAGAACCTGACACCATGAAGTCATAGCACAACAGTCAAATGAACTTAGGAGTTTCCCAGTGTGGATATTCTATATTTTTCTCCACTACTATCCACCTTAAACAGCAATACAAGTGATCAATATATCCAAATACCAGTTACTTATACAAAACTAAACATATATGAAAGTGTTCATTCGTGTCCACTGTGTCCAGATCTGTTGCTGTACAGGCCACCAGGGAGGGCAGGTGTCTGTGCAGCCATATCTCCGCCTAGCAACAACTGATTGTAGCCAATAAAAATGTCTGATCATGTTTTATGGCCCTGGTGCAATAAAAAATGTCACCAAATGGCGCCCCCTATAAATCACTTCAAACAAGCTCTATGGGAGGGCTATAGAGTAACAGAGTGAGTGAGTAACCTCCCAGAAAGTAGAAATAACAGAGAATGGGATCAGTTCACCAGTAATATGGACTTTGTGTGACAATATTTGAATGTGTACATTGTTTTTTTGCTAGCGAGTAGCTTAGCGTATGTCATTCCTTGGCTCATAACTCACCACATGTGATAGCTGGCATGCTTTGGTGCATATCCTTTCCGCAGACTCCTTTAGATTAGAGCTTTCTTTGTTTGTGTGTTGTATAAAGTATCACAGCGGTAGAAACTAGCCCAGTTTGAGCTATAATGCTAACTACTGTACAAGCTAACGGTTTATTGTATGATACCGTATCTTTATCTGTGTTTGATGCACATGAACAACACTTATATAGAGTTATAGCCCTCACACTGCTGTTTAAGTTAAATTTAAGCATGCCTACAGTATAGGCAGCCATTTGAACCCAACCGCAGACCCCAAGCAAAACAACGTTCCTTATTGTGATGCCTTGTCCTGTTTTCCAGCTGGGCTGTTTACATGAAGGGAATTCCCCACTGCATCAAGGCTGATAACCCCATGTCTCTGCCATCTGAGGTCCAGTTCTCCTTTACTAAGGCTACAGAGTTCAAGTTCACAGCATCCACAGGGTAAAGGCTTCTTTCTGTCAATTATTGTATGTTTTTACATACGTATGAATTTTACTGTCTGACATACAGACATATAAAATGCATTATGACAGTATTTGCTTTTCTTTTCTAGTTTGGCAGAGCTTAACCTGAAGGGACTGATTGACTCGAAGGAGCCGTGGACTGATATGGAGTCTATCAGTCGTGTGTTCTGGTGCAAACAGACCCAAATTTCAGGTAGTGCATAGTTATTTAACTTCTCGCATTGTCTGCATGATAGGATAGAGGACTGTATTCATACATGGGTTCACATGGGAATAAAGAGTCACAATTGTATTAATAACACTTGCAGAAAAGATCCAAAAGCTGAAAATTTAAAATTCATCATTCAGCTCTTGTTCCATTCCAGAGTATGTTGAGGAACACTGGAAGGAGGACGCTTTCTTTGGCTACCAGTTCCTGAACGGTGTCAACCCCAGATTGATCCGACGCTGCTCTGCTCTGCCCAGTAACTTGTCTGTCACTGATGACATGGTCTTCCCTAGTGGTCAGTACAGCTTGGCAGAGGAAATGAAGGTAACTGTCTCATACTTCTAAAAAACCCTGTGATTGCTCTCACAGGGTCAAATTTAATATCCACACTATGTACATAAGTCAAAGAAATTTCTAATGCGCCCCCAATTTCAACAGAAAGGCAACATCTTCCTGTGTGACTACAAGAACCTGGATGGAGTCAAAGCAAACACCATCAATGGGAAGCAGCAGTACCTGACTGCTCCTCTGGTCCTGCTCCACAGAACCCCTGATGCTAATATGATGCCACTTGCTATACAGGTGAGATGAGCCCCAGCTAATGATCAGCTCTGACCTGTAGGAGGAACTCAGTGTCTTTAGAGCAAATTAAAATGAAGTACATCTTTCATCTCCTGTAGCTGAAGCAGACCCCAGCGGACGACAACCCAGTCTTTCTACCCTCTGATTCTGAGTACGACTGGTTAACGGCCAAGATCTTTGTGAGAAGTGCAGAATTCACTGAGCATCAGCTCAACACTCACCTGCTGCGAACCCACCTGCTGGCTGAAGTCTTTGCAGTGTCGCTGCTGCGCAACCTGCCAATGGTGCATCCACTGTACAAGGTGCCTGCAAATCACTTAACTAAGTCAAACCAATTATAGTTCCTTTAAACTAAAATACCTTAATATTCATGTATAACACAGCTAAATGGTTTGTAACAGAGTACTCTTTTCCCTCAGCTCCTCATCCCTCACACTCGATACACTCTGCAGATCAACTTTTTAGCTCGGCTTTCTTTAATATCTGAGACTGGAGTTTTCACAAAGGTAGAACAGCATCAACACATTTACCGTAGTACACCATTGTTGAACAAATGCATTTCCTTCCTAAAACCTTAAACAATATGTGTATGTTCTAGTTTTCAGCTTCTGGTGGTGAGGGAATGACCACGATCCTGAAGAGATCTCTGTCCTCGATGACCTACAGCTCCCTCTGTTTACCAGAGGACATTGCTGAGCGAGGACTGGAGGCTGTGCCAAACTTTTACTACAAGGATGATGGAATCAGACTCTGGGAAATCATCCACAGGTTGGACAGATTAGATGCACACTCAAGTTCTCTTTAACTTCAGCCAATGGTTGTATTAATTCTATTACAACTTGGATCATTTTCCACTTTGTCTTACTGAAAGAGTTGTTTTTTTATCAACTGTCTAACCGTATAGTTTGAAAACAACCATGACTTAATACGTGTTCTTTAATACAAGGATGATGGACTCAGACTGTGGGAAATCATCCACAGGTTCAGTATTGTTAGAAATTTCCAGTCTATTATAATTAAGATGCCATTTTATCAGTAGAGGAATGATGATGAGGACAGGACAGATTAGACACTCAGCCAAAGGTTGCATTATTTCTATTAAAACTTAGATCCTTTTCCACTTTGTCTTACTGGAAGAGTAGCTTTTTTATTAACTGTCTAACTGTACAGTTTGAAAACAACCATAACTTGTTAACGGTAC
Source organism: Betta splendens (assembly GCF_900634795.4). Classification (NCBI taxonomy): domain Eukaryota; kingdom Metazoa; phylum Chordata; class Actinopteri; order Anabantiformes; family Osphronemidae; genus Betta; species Betta splendens. The sequence goes on from NC_040881.3 coordinate 7,116,643, forward strand.
TGTACATCTTTCTTGTATTGTAGGTTTGTTAAAGGGATGATTGGCCACTACTACAAGAGTGATACCGATGTTGAGAAAGACTCTGAGCTGCAGAAATGGATTGGGGAAATCTTTGAACATGGCTTCCTTTCCCAGTCAGACACAGGTTTGTGTTAAAGGCAAATTCTTGATGATGAATGACTTGTGCAAGTACTGGTATATATCCTTTTCTATTTATGCTTTTTAGCATTTTATCTTTAATAAAGTCATTTTTTTCAGGATTTCTAAGTAATGCAGCTAATTCTGTCATTTTTAGGAATTCCACAGAGATTTTCCACCATGACTGAGTTAAACAAGTTCGTCACCATGGTGATCTTCACTGGCTCATGCCAGCACGCAGCTGTGAACTCTGGACAGGTGAGTCCACTGGGACCATCAGGGAATGGGTCGGTGAGCTGCTGCAGTTTCAGAACTGCAGAAGAATTAATTTATTCAGGCCATAAAGAGTGACTGTTAACTGCCTTTCACATACATTGATATTACAACACTGTAAGGATACATTCACTTACTGTTTTATGTAAAAAAAAAAAAAAGGTCCACCAAGTGACTTGTCTGCAGGAGGCCTGTCAGGAACGCTCGGATGAGGACCCAAATGCACAGCGTACACAGGTTGACGGTGATCAAAAGGTGGTTTATTCCGGTTAGGCAGAGACGGCGTCAGGGACAGGCAAGGTTCATACATGAGAGAGATACAATACCAGAATCGTCGAGCGTCAGATCGTGGTCAGGCAGGCAAGGTCGGTAACAGGCGGGTACAACACCAAGGCAGACAGAACAGGCAGGGATAAGGTGTCACGGAACGCTCGGATGAGGACCCAAATGCACAGCAAACACAGGTTGACGGTGATCAGACTGTGGTTTATTCCAGGTATTAGGCAGAGGCAGCGTCAGGAACAGGCAAGGTTCATACACAAAATCCAGCATCCAGTACCAATTCGACAGGCGGAGAATCGTGGTCAGGCAGGCGAACGAGTTCGGTAACGTGCAGAGCAGAGAACGGGGTACACAAAACACGGACGGACAGGAACAGCGAACTGGGAACAACGGTAAGCACACAAACAACGATCTGGCGGGGAACTGAGGACACTGGTGGTGGTTAATACACGTGACTTGATTACTGATACAGTGCAGGTGTGGATAACGATCAGGTGAAGCAGGGACAGCTGTGACAAGAACAAAACCCGGAAGTAAAGCTAAAACAGGAACAGAAACCAGGAGATTACCAAAATAAAACAGGAACAACTAGACACAAACCCAGATCGTGACAGTACCCCCCTCTCAAGGCGGATTCCAGACGACCAAAAAAAAACACAACAAACCCGAGCAGGGCGGGCGGAGGGAGGACCGGCGGAGGGACAGAACCAAAGACAACCCGCACAGAACACGGACAGGGCGGGCGGAGGGCGGACCGGGGGAGGGCAAAACGGGAACCCCCATAAAACAAAACTCACGCCCAAACACGCCAAACCAGAGAACCTAACAGAAAAACAAAACAAGACCGAGTCCCAAAATCAAGACAACACGAATGTCCATGAAACAAGAACAGAGTCCATGACCAGGAAAACAACAGAGTCCAGGGAGTCCCTCACGAGGGTGGTGGCAGGAGAGTCCACCACGACGGCTGGCGAGGTCCGGGAGAGCAGAGCTGAGCCCAGCCCCCTCCCCGACGGAGATGCTCCGGGGATCCCAGTTTCGCGGCGGACGACGACGGCAGAGACCGCGCCATCGTCGCGGCAGGAGGGGCCGTACCCCAGGCGAACGGCCGTGGCGGTGACGGAGTCGAGGCGGACGGCGCCGGAGGAGGCAGCGCCATCCAATCACCAGGAGAAGCCGAGGGCGAGGCCACCAGTCCGGCAGCCGAGACCAGGACGAGGCAGGAACCAGCGGCGTCCTCCTTGGACCACCGCGACGAGGAACCGATGCAGGTGCGGCCGGAGCCGAGCCGCCAGGAACAGATGCAGGTGCGGCCGGAGCCGAGCCGCCAGGAACAGATGCAGGTGCAGCGGGACTGCGACGGGCGCGACCCCCTCCTGGAGGTCCGCCGGTACTGCGGCTGGCGCGACCCCCTCCTGGAGGTCGACAGGAACTACGACGGGCGCGACCCCCTCCTGGAGGTCCGCCGGGACTGCGACGGGCGCGACCCCCCTCCTGGGGTCGACAGGAACTACGACGGGCGCGACCCCCTCCTGGAGGTCCGCCGGGACTGCGGCTGGCGCGACCCCCTCCTGGAGGTCGACAGGAACTACGACGGGCGCGACCCCCTCCTGGAGGTCCGCCGGGACTGCGACGGGCGCGACCCCCTCCTGGGGGTTGACAGGAACTACGACGGGCGCGACCCCCTCCTGGAGGTCCGCCGGGACTGCGACGGGCGCGACCCCCTCCTGGAGGCCCGCCGGGAACTGGGCGGCGGGCCGCGACCCCCTCCTGGAGGCCCGCCGGGACTAGCGGCGGGCGCGACCCCCTCCTGGAGGTCCGCCGGGACTGCGGCGTGGCGCGACCCCCTCCTGGAGGTCCGCCGGGACTGCGGCGGGCGCGACCCCCTCCTGGAGGTCCGCCGGGACTGCGACGGGAACGACCCCCTCCTGGAGGTCCGCCGGGACTGCGGCTGGCGCGACCCCCTCCTGGAGGTCCGCCGGGACTGCGGCGGGCGCGACCCCCTCCTGGAGGTCCGCCGGGACTGCGGCGGGCGCGACCCCCTCCTGGAGGTCCGCCGGGACTGCGACGGGAACGACCCCCTCCTGGAGGTCCGCCGGGACTGCGGCTGGCGCGACCCCCTCCTGGAGGTCCGCCGGGACTGCGGCTGGTGCGACCCCCTCCTGGAGGTCGACAGGAACTACGACGGGCGCGACCCCCTCCTGGAGGTCCGCCGGGACTGCGACGGGCGCGACCCCCTTCTGGGGGTCGACAGGAACTACGACGGGCGCGACCCCCTCCTGGGGGTCCGCCGGGACTGCGACGGGCGCGACCCCCTCCTGGAGGTCCGCCGGGACTGCGACGGGCGCGACCCCCTCCTGGAGGTCCGCCGGGAACTGCGGCGGGCGCGACCCCCTCCTGGAGGTCCGCCGGGACTGCGGCGGGCGCGACCCCCTCCTGGAGGTCCGCCGGGACTGCGGCGGGCGCGACCCCCTCCTGGAGGCCGCCGGGACTGCGGCGGGGCGCGACCACCCTCCTGGAGGTCCGCCGGGACTGCGTCGGGCCGCGACCCCCTCCCTGGAGGTCCGCCGGACTGCGTCGGGCGCGACCTCCTCCTGGAGGTGCGCGGGAACTGCAGCTGGCGCGACCTCCTCCTGGAGGTGCGCGGGAACTGCAGCTGGCGCGACCTCCTCCTGGAGGTGCGCGGGAACTGCAGCTGGCGCGGCCTCCTCCTGGAGGCCGGCGGGCGCTGCGGCTCCGAGGGTGACAGGAACTGGAACGGCCGCAACATGGCCGACAGGGACAGGAACAGGGACTGGAACGGCCGCAACATGGCCGACAGGGACAGGAACAGGGACTGGAACGGCCGCAACATGGCCGACAGAGGCTGGAACGGCCGCAACATGGCCGACAGAGGCTGGAACGGCCGCAACATGGCCGACAGAGACTGGAACGGCCGCAACATGGCCGACAGGGACAGGAACGGCCGCAACATGGCCGACAGGAACAGGAACGGCCGCAACATGGCCGACAGGAACAGGAACGACCTCTACTTGGCCGACAGGAACAGGAACGACCTCTACTTGGCCGACAGGAACAGGAACGACCTCTACTTGGCCGACAGGATCAGGAACGACCTCTACTTGGCCGACAGGAACAGGAACGACCTCTACTGGGCCGACAGGAACAGGAACGACCTCTACTTGGCCGACAGGAACAGGAACGACCTCTACTTGGCCGACAGGAACAGGAACGGGGACAGGAACGACCTCAACATGGCCGACAGGAACGGCCGCAACATGGCCGACAGGAACTGGGACGGCGTCTCCTCCGGAGCCGGCATGACTGCTTACAGCTGCCGAGCTCGACGGAGGAGACGTCGGGCCTGATCGGGTGTGCACAGCACCCGTTCGACAGATGGAGTCCTCTGACTGGGATAAGGCCTGCGCGTGACTGGACTGAACCGGGACAGGGCTCGACTGTACTGGGCTCGACTGTACTGGGCTCGACTGTACTGGGCTCGACTGGACAGGGCTCGACTGGACAGGGCTCGACTGGACTGGGCTCGACTGAACTGGGCTCGACTGAACTGAGACCTGGACTGGGCTCGACTGAACTGGAACCAGGACTGGGCTCGACTGAACTGGAACCGGGACTGGGCTCGACTGAACGGGAACCGGGACTGGGCTCGACTGAACTGGGCTCGACTGGACTGGGCTCGACTGGACTGGGCTCGACTGGACTGGAACCTGAACTGGGCTCGACTGGACTGGGCTCGACTGGGCTGAGACCGGGACTGGGCTCGACTGAACTGGAACCGGGACTGGGCTCGACTGAACCGGAACCGGGACTGGGCTCGACTGAACCGGAACCGGGACTGGGCTCGACTGAACCGGAGACTGAACTGGGCTCGACTGAACCGGAGACTGAACTGGGCTCGGCTGGGCTGGAGACTGAACTGGGCTCGACTGGGCTGGAGACTGAACTGGGCTCGACTGGGCTGGAGACTGAACTGGGCTCGACTGGGCTGGAGACTGAACTGGGCTCGACTGAACTGGAGACGGGGGACCGCATGAATGCAGGGAATCCTCCCAGCGGAACAAACATGGAGCTGGGCAGGTTGATGCAGACACAACGGTCCGACGGGGCGGGGAGAAGGAAACCGAAACCTTCGGCGGTGCGACCGGCGCTGGCGTGGTGCGGAGCGCGTCGCTTAGTTCATCAGACCTAGCGCACAGTCGCTCATAGAGGCGACGAACACTGGGACGCTCCAACACGCTGTCATCGTCCTCCAGCGTCAATATCGCCACCTCCACGGCGCTGCGCTGGTTCCTCGGGTTAACCGCCCGTCGGTAATCCTCCGCGAGGATTTGAAAATAAACGCGTAGGTCGCTGGGTAGCTCGGCGCAGGTGAACTCCATACTTCCTCGCAGGTGAAGGAGACTCGCCGCCAAAAAAAACCAAGAAACAAAACAGTCACTGACCTGGGCGACGGCTGAGTGCTGGCTGGGTCCAAGTCTGGCCAGATCGTTCTGTCACGGAACGCTCGGATGAGGACCCAAATGCACAGCAAACACAGGTTGACGGTGATCAGACGGTGGTTTATTCCAGGTATTAGGCAGAGGCAGCGTCAGGAACAGGCAAGGTTCATACACAAAATCCAGCATCCAGTACCAATTCGACAGGCGGAGAATCGTGGTCAGGCAGGCGAACGAGTTCGGTAACGTGCAGAGCAGAGAACGGGGTACACAAAACACGGACGGACAGGAACAGCGAACTGGGAACAACGGTAAGCACACAAACAACGATCTGGCGGGGAACTGAGGACACTGGTGGTGGTTAAATACACGTGACTTGATTACTGATACAGTGCAGGTGTGGATAACGATCAGGTGAAGCAGGGACAGCTGTGACAAGAACAAAACCCGGAAGTAAAGCTAAAACAGGAACAGAAACCAGGAGATTACCAAAATAAAACAGGAACAACTAGACACAAAACCCAGATCGTGACATAAGGCAGGCTCAGAATCAGCAGTCCAGAAACAAGGTACGTAAAACACGGCCGGACAGGATCAAAGAAACTGGGAGCTATGACGGGTACACACAAACAACGATCTGGCGGAGAACTAAGGACACAGGTGGTGGTTAAATACAAAGTGGCTTGATTATTGATAAAGTGCAGGTGTGGATAACGACCAGGTGAAGCAGGGACAGCTGTGACAAGACAAAAACCGGAAGTAAAGCTCGAGCAGAAACAGAAACCAGGAGACTACCAAAATAAAACAGGAAACAACTAGACACAAAACCCCGATCGTGACAGTACCCCCCTCCCAAGGGCGGATTCCAGATGACCAAAAGAAAAAAACAACAAACCCGAGCAGGGCGGGCGGAGGGAGGACCGGCGGAGGGACAGAACCAAAAACAACCCGCACGGAACACCGACAGGGCGGGCGGAGGGCGGACTGGGGGAGGGCAAAACGGGAACCCCCATCAAACAAAATTCACGCCCGAACACACAGACCAGAGGACCCACCAAAAACACAAAACAAGGACGAGCCTCAAACCAGAAAACAACATGAATGTCCACGAGACAGGAACAAAGTCCATGACCAGGAAAACTCAGGAAAAACGATCCTGAAGACTGCGGGGCCGAGGCGGACGTCGCCGCAGGAGGCAGCGCCATCCAGGCAGCAGGGGGCGCCGAGGGCGAGGCCACCAGTCCGGCAGCCGAGACGGAGACGAGGCAGGAACCAGGGATGAAGACAGACGTGGAAACGTGGCCGGGGCCGGGCCGCCAGGAACCGATGCAGATGCGGCCGGGGCCGGGCCGCCAGGAACCGATGCAGATGCGGCCGGGGCCGGGCCGCCAGGAACCGATGCAGATGCGGCTGGCACGACCCCCTCCTGGAGGTCGGCAGGAACTACGACGGGATCGACCCCCTCCTGGAGGTCGGCAGGAACTACGTCGGGAACGACCCCCTCCTGGAGGTCGGCAGGAACTACGTCGGGAGCGACCCCCTCCTGGAGGTCGGCAGGAACTACGTCGGGAGCGACCCCCTCCTGGAGGTGCGCAGGGACTGCAGCCGGCGCGACCCCCTCCTGGAGGTGCGCAGGGACTGCAGCCGGCGCGACCCCCTCCTGGAGGTGCGCAGGGACTGCCACTCCGAGACTGACGGGAACGGGGGCTAGAACGGCCGCTACCGGGCCGACGGAAACGGGGACTGGAGCGGCAGCGCTGCTCTCAGGCTCCTCACAGGAGCCGGCGGCGCTGCCCTCAGGCTCCTCACAGGAGCCGGCGGCGCTGCCCTCAGGCTCCTCACAGGAGCCGGCGGCGCTGCCCTCAGGCTCCTCACAGGAGCCGGCGGCGCTGCCCTCAGGCTCCTCACAGGAGCCGGCGGCGCTGCCCTCAGGCTCCTCACAGGAGCCGGCGGCGCTGCCCTCCGGCTCCTCACAGGAGCCGGCAGGGACTGAAACAGCGTCTCCTCTGGAGCTGGCATGGCTACTTGCCGCTGCCGAGCTCGACGGAGCAGATGTCGGGCCTGATCGGGTGTGCATAGCACTTGTTCTACAGGTGATGACCTCTGGCTGGGACAAGACCTGCGCGGGACTGGGGACTGAACAGCGCGCGGCTGGACTGGGGACTGAACAGCGCGCGGCTGGACTGGGGACTGAACAGCGCGCGGCTGGACTGGGGACTGAACAGCGCGCGAAACAAGGAGACTACCAAAATAAAACAGGAAACAACTAGACACAAAACCCCGATCGTGACAAGGCCATTACCCAAGTCAAACGGACGGAGAGAAGGAGTCAATAACTAAAGTTACTTTAATAGACTAAACCAGGAAATATCAAAAACTAAAGACACAAAAATAAACCAGGAGGACAAAAAACTAAAACTAATACTAAACTAATAACTACTAACTAATAATAAACTAATAGAGTCCATGGCAATGAATGAGCAGCATGAATTGACAATGACCCAGCACAGACTGGTGGGCTGGGGGAGTATTTGAAGGGAGCAGAGGGAAGGCACAGGTGTGAGGAATTGAACAGATTGCAGAGGGACTTTACTGAGGGTAAGAGGGAGAAGGTGTGGTCCAGAGCAGGGGTGTGGCATGGTGAGGAAGGAGGAGAAACAGAAACAGGATCCTGACAAAAAGTCATATTAGGTCATTATAATCATAACATGTTATAGCACACTGGCATTTTCCTAAAGCATTTCTCATCTTCTGCAGACTTACAGTATTACTATTCATTTACAGTACAGTAGCTGTTGAAGTGTTCAAGTAATAATTACTAATCATATAAGATCTCTAGTGCAGAAAACAGGAAAAACCTTTATTTCTATCAGTAATTGATAAGCATCATCACAATGCTGCGATTTATTCAGTTATCATGTCTCTGTTTACTGTAGTACGACTATGGTGGCTGGATGCCCAACACTCCCATCACCCTGCAACTTCCTCCACCGACCAGAAAGGGAACAACAAGTGAGAAAACGATGCTGCGGACATTTCCTGATGTCAATGCCACAGTGCAGGGCATGGCCACGCTGTGGCTGCTCAGCAAACAGTCCTCTGACTTTGTAAGTAACTACTTACATTAACATAAATAATATTCACCTTATATACTGTACACACTGGTGTACTGAACTTAAGCATGTGGAACAAGGTTTTTAATGTGCGATTGATCTCATCAGGTTCCTCTTGGCCAGTACCCAGAAGAGCATTTCGGTGAGCAGATTCCCTGGAAGCTGATAAAAGCTTTTCAAGCAGAGCTGAAAAAGTTAAGTTCTGACATCAAAGCCAGAAACAGCACCTTGAAACTCCCATACCCGTACTTGGATCCAGCAGAGCTAGAGAACAGTGTGGCTATTTGAGTGTTGGGACATGAGAAAAGCCATGAAGTGAATTAACAGAGTTTACAGACTAAGACTCAAAAACAGGAATGTTACTACACTTTGGGTCAATCCCATCTTGAGACTTGCTTCCACCTTGTATCATCATTGTTTTCCCTTAAAGTTGCCCAATGTTGTTTATCTATTTTTGTTTATCTATTGTTTATCTATTTTTTAAAAAACAAAATATGTATCTGTAAATTATTGCGAGGAATCTGAACTTCAGACAGCAACTACAGTATGATGACACTTTATTAAATAAATTTCCATTCATTATATCTACATTCTTCAATACTCTCAATATTGAGTTTTTGTTGAGATCTTAAAACATCTTAAACAACAATTAACAAAGATTCTATCAGTGACTTTTTGGGGATTGTTTATTGTGCTCTCCTGACAACATGTCCATGTTGTCAGGAGAGCCATGCCCATGTGTCGCTAGACAGCCAGTGAAATAAAATAGATTAAAATAGAAAGCTTGCTTTTCTTGTACCTTTTATTTAGACTACATTAGACTACTTTGCCTTTGGAGAAATGTATCAAAGATCCACTAATAAACAAAGCGGAGGGAGCGCTCACTATCTAGGATCCCTGAAGGTGCAGAATTGTAACTCTGCCAAGATTTTTGGAACCAATACTTAACAGCCTTCATCATCGTCTTTACTAACTTATTTACATTTTACCTAAAGGCATCATATAGATAAAGAAACTATTAGGAATTCAGCTCCACCCTATAGTCTAATCTGGAAATATAAAATATGACAGTGGATGCCAAGTCAATAACAAGCAATGTTCGTATACATTGCTTATATGTTTGTGTGGAGATAAACCCAATACAAAGGAGCTGAGGTCCAACCATATAATATTTTCTTTAATAATGTTGTATGAAAATATTTATTCTGTTCTATTCATTAAAGTTCGGTTCAAACACAGGCTGATGTTGAAATAAAACTGTACACATGAAAACACCTTTGTGAAGAATGTGTATGAATGTACACCCTTATAAACCTTTTATCACCATTGCCTAATGAACTGTGATGCAGTCTTTGAGATTCAATGACCATTTCTTCATGTAATCTAACAGTTTTTCTGGAGTTTTTAGGAAATTTACCAGCGTCAATAAGTTGCACAGGTTTGTTGTCAAGGTGGCTTGACATTCTACACAACTTGAGATGCAAAATCTTGAAAAACACCTGTTGTTTATTTCGGTATCAGCTGTGAAGCTGAGGGGTGTTGTCAGATCTGGGAGGGTCACTCTCATTCGAGTAAGCTTCAGTTTTCCTTGTTACTGACTTGGCAAGCCTCCACTGTCAGCTTCTGTACATTCAGATAGCACTGTAGCTATAGGGTGGCGCTACAGTATAAAGAGTTCTTACAGTCACAACTAAATTTGTATGTGGGTTTGCTCAATCCAAATAGCAACTCATCAAGGGAGCATCTCTCAGAGGTAAAACCTTTTCTTTTTGAAATGATTTCAGAAACAAATGAAAAACAGCATAAAGCAATAATTGTTTTGTTATCTGTGAATCAACAGAATGTGTTTTCGTTTTGCTACAAATGATCTACTGTAAGATAATGATGCTCTCAGGTTCTGAGTGTAACCAAATCACTCCTCTCTACTAGGACTCTTCTACCTTCCAGAGTGAACATGGTGGACTATGAAGTGACAGTGTCTACTGACAATCGTGTTCAAGCCACGACTTTGAATAACATCTACCTTAAGCTGGTGGGCACTGATGGGGAGAGCCAACGCAAATGGCTGATGGGCTTAAAAGGAGCCACAACTTTCATCAGAGGAGCAGTAAGTACATATTCTGACCTCCCTAAATGACAAGTTGTTCAGTTTGGCAGACAGACAAACACTTCTCTAACTAACTAACTAACTAACTAACTAACTAACTAACTAACTAACTAACTAACTAACTAACTAACTAACTAACTAACTAACTAACTAACTAACCACGAATATCAGACTGTGCTGTAGAACTTGCTGTCGTCTATATAATCTACAGCAGGACATTCAGCCATTTAATATTAGTGCTGTAGGAGTATATTAGGAAAAACAGAGAACAGCGAACAGAGCAGTATTGCTCCGGCAGTCGGGCTCCGCCCCCTCGACACGACCCCGCCCTCTCACAACCTGGCCCCGCCCCCTCTCAGCCTGAATGTAGCTGGGGCAGGTACAGAGAAAACCAGGGAGCATTAGTCTTAGCCTGTAAGCCCACGGCAAACAATCCGCCAGGGTATCTTGGAAGAGGAATAAATGATAATTTCTCTGCACAGAAAATATGGAGGAATCTTAGTGTCCCTCCCTAAATACTAGCCAATATTGTTTTGGTCAGTCCCCAAAAGTTTCCCTTTAACAAAGTCTTGAGTTAATGCAAGATTAATGCGTCTCAGGCTGCTCTATGTATATACATACATATTCATCCAAGTCAGTAGGAGTCAGTACACCACCTGGTGGTGTGACTGGAGCTTAACCAAAAATCTGTAACCTCAGGTTCTTCTTCTGTGACTCGGTTTTCACATATTTTTGTCATATTTTTGTCATTGCTCCAGGTGTCCACCTTTACTTTGACCTGTCCTGCATCCCTTGGGAAACTGATTCTGATAGAGCTGGACAAACAGCGCCTGGTACTTATTCCAGAAAGCGCTTGGTTCCCTGCCAAGATCGAGGTGAAATCGCCTGAGGGAAATCTCTACAAGTTTCCCATCTACCGCTGGATTGATGACAATCAAACGCGTTACTTCAGAGCAGCAACAGGTCTGTAACAATTTGCTTATCTGTACCAGACACTGCTTCAGTGCAGCAAGCAGATAGATGCAAAACAGGACACTAACAGCAACAAAATGGACAATATAATATAGTTTATTTAAAACTTACAGAAACCTAAAAATTAAGAAGTTACTCTTATTTCTGATTAGACATGAATCAGGTACTACAACATTTCTTAGTTAGTGTTAGTTTCGCACCCAAATACTGTAGTATGCTTATATTATCCTTTAGCATACCACAGAAACAGACATGGAGATGTAGTTGTGTCTCTTGTTAAAAACCTCATTTGTTTTTGGCATGAATGAAGCGTATGTTATCCTATGTGTGACATTGTGTGTAGTCTGCAGAAGCAGTTAGGAGAATACAAGTCAGTTTATTCTAAACAATATTCCCCCTCTTACAAGAAACAAATAACACAACCTGGGACAACCTAGCAGTCTATGGTACCATATTGTTGGCGTGCATGCTGGAGCTTGCGTGGTTTGCTGCTGTGCGTTTTTATGGCTACTCACTGTTCCTTGTTCACACTCGAGTTCCATCATGCGTGTGTGCTCGCATCTAAAACGCACCACTCCGAAGCTGCTGCAGCGTTTCTGCCCATGTGCAGTCCGTGTCTCAGCCACCGCTAGCGCGATGCAGCCAAGCTGGCTCCTCTGTAAGCGTCGGTAACCTACTCTTACCGTGCCCAATCTGTTCACAACTGGAGCCACCAACAAACAGCTCAGTTCGGACAATATAATGATTCAGATGTCAACATAGATTTCTTTTTTAAGCCTTGAAAGTCTTTGAGGACACCAATCACCTGGGAGCTTATAGTCGCCAACGAGAGATGAAGGAGCGAGAGCAGGACTATAGGTGAGAGTTCAGGGTGAGCACAAGACTGAACTGCTGACACCTTTGGGTGACGTGTCCACAACATTTTCTAGACTTTTCCATGTGTCTTTTTTTTTCAGCTGGGCTGTTTACGCAGAGGGAATCCCTCACTGTCTTAAAGCAGATGACTATCTTTCTCTGCCGGCTGAGGTCCAGTTTTCCTTCACCAAGGATGCAGAGTTTAGGTTCACAGCAGCCACAGGGTAAAGCCTTCAAAATCTGGCAAACATGTTTTACAAAAGCATGGATTTTACCGTTTATCATACTCACATAACATGCATCATAACAGTAGTATTTCCTTTATTTACTAGTCTGGTAGAGCTGAAACTGAAGGGACTGAATGATTGCAAGGAGCAGTGGACTGACTTTGAATCTATTAGTCGTGTGTTCTGGCGCAAACGGGCTGAAATTTCAGGTATTGCACAGTCACTGAACTCCTTAAACTGTATTCATACGTTAAAGTCCTGAGCTTAATGGTCACATGTACAGTAAGAATACACATCTATAATTACAAGCTGAAAGTTTAAAAATTCAACGTTGAGCTCCTACTTTCCAGAGTATGTTGAGGAACACTGGAAGGAGGACGCTTTCTTTGGCTTCCAGTTCCTGAACGGTGTCAACCCCATGTTGATCCGTCGCTGCTCTGCTCTGCCCAGTAACTTGTCTGTCACTGATGACATGGTCTTCCCCAGTGGTCAGTACAGCTTGGCAGAGGAAATGAAGGTAACTGTCTCGTACTCATGTAATAAAATAGACCAAAGAACCACAGCACATAGTTTTTGAGTATGTTCTTCCCTGTGCTCTCAGAGGGTCAAATGTAACAAGTGACAGAATTTCTTCTGCTCCCTAATATTTCAACAGAAAGGCAACATCTTCCTGTGTGACTACAAGAACCTGGATGGAGTCAAAGCAAACACCATCAATGGGAAGCAGCAGTACCTGACTGCTCCTCTGGTCCTGCTCCACAGAACCCCTGATGCTAAGATGATGCCACTTGCTATACAGGTGAGATGAGCCCCAGCTAATGATCAGCTCTGACCTGTAGGAGGAACTCAGTGTCTTTAAAGCAAACTCAAACCCAGCACATCTCTTGTCTCCTGTAGCTGAAGCAGACCCCAGCAGACGACAACCCAGTCTTTCTACCATCTGATTCTGAGTACGACTGGTTAACGGCCAAGATCTTTGTGAGAAGTGCAGATTTCATTGAGCATCAGCTCAACACTCACCTGCTGCGAACCCACCTGCTGGCTGAAGTCTTTGCAGTGTCGCTGCTGCGCAACCTGCCGATGGTGCATCCACTGTACAAGGTGCCTGCAAATCACTCAACTAAGTCAAACCAATTATAGTTCCTTCAAACTAAAATACCTTAATATTCATGTATAACACAGCTAAATGGTTTGTAACAGAGTACTCTTTTCCCTCAGCTCCTCATCCCTCACACTCGATACACTCTGCAGATCAACTTTTTAGGTCGGCTTTCTTTAATATCTGAGACTGGAGTTTTCACAAAGGTAGAACAGCATCAACACATTTACCGTAGTACACCATTGTTGAACAAATGCATTTCCTTCCTAAAACCTTAAACAATATGTGTATGTTCTAGTTTTCAGCTTCTGGTGGTGAGGGAATGACCACGATCCTGAAGAGATCTCTGTCCTCGATGACCTACAGCTCCCTCTGTTTACCAGAGGACATTGCTGAGCGAGGACTGGAGGCTGTGCCAAACTTTTACTACAAGGATGATGGACTCAGACTCTGGAAAATCATCCACAGGTTCAGTATTGTTGGAAGTTTTCAGTGTGCTTCATTGTTTTAGTAGTTTGTACGATATTGATATGAAAACAACCATAACTTGTTAAGGGTACATCTTTCTCGTATTGTAGGTTTGTTGAAGGGATCATTGGCCACTACTACAAGAGTGATACAGATGTTGAGAAAGACTCTGAGCTGCAGAAATGGATTGGGGAAATCTTTGAACATGGCTTCCTTTCCCAGTCAGGCACAGGTTCGTGTTAAAGGAAAATTGCACACATCCTTCATGACGAATGACTTTTGCAAGTACCAGTATATATTCTTCTGTAGTATTTTAGTAGTTCATTTAGTATTTTATTATTAAGAAAATATATAATATACCATATTAATTCTTTATTTTTCAAAATTTTACATGATGTAGCTGATTCTGTGTAATTTTTAGGAATTCCACAGAGATTCTCCACTGTGACGGAGTTAACCAAGTTCGTCACCATGGTGATCTTCTCTGGCTCATGCCAGCACGCAGCTGTGAACTCTGGACAGGTGAGTCCACTGGGATGATCAGGGAATGGGTTGGTGAGCTGCTGCAGTTTTAGTGCTGCAGAAGATTAAATGTATTCAGGCCCAAATGAGTGACTGTTAAAGAAACTGCCTTTCATATGCATTGAAACTGTGATGTTGCATTCACTGTTTACAAGAATTGTACAAGAATGAATATTAAGTAATCATAATCATAACATGTTATAGCACACTGGCATTTTTAAAACGTTTCACATCTTCTGCAGACTTACAGTATAACAATTCATTTACAGTAGTACAGTACACAATTGAAATATAAATATTCAAGTAATAATTACTGATGATAGAAATTATGATAATGATATAAAATCTTGTTAGGCTTTACTGTTGACTTTTCCATCAGTAATTGAGAAGCAACCATGACTCTGTTTACTGTAGTACGACTATGGTGGCTGGATGCCCAACACTCCCAGCACCCTGCAACTTCCTCCACCGACCAGAAAGGGAACAACAAGTGAGAAAACGATGCTGCAGACATTTCCTGATGTCAATGCAACAGTTCAGATCATGGCCACGCTGTGGCTGCTCAGCAAACAGTCCTCTGACTTTGTAAGTAACTACTTACATTAACATTAATAATATTCACCTTATATACAGTACACTGGTGTACAGAACTTACTGCAGCTTTACACAAGATTAGAAAGTTTGTGGAACAAGGTTTTTAATGTGCGATTGATCTCATCAGGTTCCTTTTGGCCAGTACCCAGAAGAACACTTCAGTGAGCAGATTCCCTGTGAGCTGATAAAAGATTTTCAAGCAGAGCTGAAAAAGTTAAGTTCTGACATCAAAGCCAGAAACAGCACCTTGAAACTCCCATACCCGTACTTGGATCCAGCAGAGCTAGAGAACAGTGTGGCTATTTGAGTGTTGGGACATGAGACATCATCAGAACCACAATAAAGTGAATTTACAGTGTTAACAGACTTATGTTAAGAGGAAGTGATGCTACACTTTGGGTCAATTCCATCTTGAGACGTGCTTTCACCTCGTATCATCATTGTTTTTCCTTAAAATGGTACAATGTCATCTTAAGAACAAAAGTGTGTGTTTGTACACTTGAATGATGGAAAATTGAATGAATAAAGCAAATTCATGTAATAATATTTTCTACATTCTGAACTATTCACTGAAATGATTCAACACGGTAACCTTAAATTTTACAATTTTACATTGATTACAGTACATACAGTACAGTACATGTGCTCCCAAATACCACTGTATCTTATACTAGCTCAAGGACTGATTATAAATTATTGTACCAAGATACAATATTGTGACCGTGACAGGTACCTCCCGGCGTTAACTCTTTGAAAAATAGTTCCTTTAAGTTTCTTCCCTGTTTGCAACACAATGCAAAATATAATAATATATATTATATAATATATCATAATTATATTTACAAAG
Source organism: Betta splendens (assembly GCF_900634795.4). Classification (NCBI taxonomy): domain Eukaryota; kingdom Metazoa; phylum Chordata; class Actinopteri; order Anabantiformes; family Osphronemidae; genus Betta; species Betta splendens. The sequence goes on from NC_040881.3 coordinate 7,132,597, forward strand.
GGTTTTTTACACAAGAGCGCTTGATGAAACTTGGAACCAACCCTGAAATACAGTAAGTCTATTGCATTAGACTCATGTACAGTAACCTCTAGATTTAAGCTTCAGGTAGTCCTGATTTACATTGTTTGTGTTGGTGTTTGTGCTTAGATCTAACTCTAAAATGTAACTAGGATTCCATCATTGAGTTTTTGGTGAATGTTTATCATCTTGTGTCCCAACATGTTCCAATTTTCTCTTCCTTATACTTCACATACTACCTTTAGGATCTGGTTTTAGTAAATGTACTGTAGCATATTTCATGATCCACAAATCTACTGTAGTAAGTAATTCTGTGAAAAATTCTATTAACCTATGACTGTCATAATTGAACAACATTAAAGCATAGTGTCCTTCAAAGCCTTAAATTTCCTACATCTCAATGAAAAGAGACATTTAAGACATTAGGGTTTGTAGCCTTGTTTTTACCCCCTGGGGGCCAACATCAGCTTCTGTGACTCATTAGCTGTGTGTTGTAAACACCCACACAAGAAACAATTCATAAACTTTTAAAAAAAGGTTTATTTTGAACTACTTTGGTCTTTTAAGCCATGAAAGTGCAAAGACATCCTCCACCTCTCAGCTAAAAGTTACCAACAGGAGATGAAACAGACAGAGAAACACTATCTTACAGTATATATATTATATAGTGAGAGTTCAGACAGGGCACAGGTTTTAGACTTATACATTACAAAAATTTGCATGCATCCAAATTGGCCACATCTTAGACTGAATACGCTCTATTCATGATTTGTAGTTACACCTGTCAGGTGTATTAAAATACACCACTACAGTGTCTAGACAGCGTTCAAGTTCCTCAATGTGATACTTTTCCTGTTTTATCTGGTTGGCTTGTTTACATAGAGGGAATTTCCCACCGCATTAAGTCAGATACAGTAACCTGCATTCTTGGCCTTGTGAGGTCCAGTTCTCTTTTATCAAGGCTACAGACTTAGCGTTTACAACAGCCACAGGAAAACGCCTTCAAAGTCTGTCACATGTTGTTTAGAGTAAAACAATACCTAAAACAACACACTTACAAAGATAAAGATGTTTAGGATCAACAGAGCTCTATCATACTGTAATCTAAATGTATTGTACATACTGTACTGTATGCAGCTAATTATTTAAAAGGTACTGTTAATGACAGAAAAATTGTTTACAATAAAACAAATAAAAGAACACACTTATAAAGTTAAACATGTTAACTGTAATTTTCACAGTATATATTTGTTTTTGATTTCAGCTTTACACATCACGAAATTAAATGATTTATCCAAATTGCCCACACCTTTGGCTGAATACACTCTATTCATTTATAGTTACCCCTGGCAGGTTTATGAAAATACACCACTACAGGGTCTAGAGTCTTCCTCAATGTGATACTTTTTTTTTGTTTTTCCGGCGGGGTTGTTTACATAGAGGGACTTCCCCACTTCAATAAGGTAGATAACCCTCTTTCTTCACCTTGTGAGATGAGGTCCAGTTCACCACGTGATGATAACAAGTAAGAAGTTTTTGACCCCTTCACAGAACATGACATAGAATTTGATGGCAAATACTTGCTGGATATCACAGAGGTCAGACATGGAGACGCACATGCAAGAGTCTCTACAGAGGTTATCCGCCCCTCAACCGCTTTGGTGGAGGCACCACAATATTAAATCGATACTACCTAAATTCAATTATTGACTGAACCTAATTATAGTTTTATTCTATCTTAGTAATGCACTTTGTTTCCTGCCTTAAAATGCTGCAGTGCCTCACTATTAATTCACATTCTATTTGTCACAGTATATATAAAAGTTGCAGAGTGCGTGTCCATTATTTGGGCTCCAGATTTTTGGCTTTATTTTATAATAAAACCACACACTTACACAGGTACACACATTCGCTGTAATTAGAACCTATTGTATTTGAGTAATTCAATGAACTAGTACCACCTTAATGAGGTTTAGTTATCATTACATTAGATTACCTGTCTTGCACTTTTTTATCATCATCACTAGACACACCTTCAAAACTGCATATATTTAAAGAGGAGGCATGAACTCAATCAATTCAACCCCAGACCAGTTCATCAAAGGAACATCTTTCAGAGGTACAGTAAGATCCTCTTTTTTAAATGATTTTAGTAGTTGGTTTGTATTACAGTAAATCAACAGTATAAGGCAAGTAACCACTTTACAGTATCTTAAACTTAGTTAAATACTTGTACATGTACAAAGAATTATTTCTAAATGATAAAGGAAAGCTTGTTTTTTGTGCTTTCTAATGTATGATCAATAATGTACGGTATATATATTTATTTCAAGATTCACAATATAAAACTGTACCATTCATATACCTTTTTATGCTAAAATAAACCAATATAAAAGTATAAAAATAATGAAATAAATGAGCAAGAAAAGTCACTAAAGACAATAAAAGCTTTATATGTTCTTTTTGATTATGATTGGATGGAAACAGTGCATGTTCTTATTACAGTACACCCAGATCATTGCTTAGAATATTTTTTATTTCTCTACTAGAATTCTTCTACACTCCAGCATGGTGCATTACGAAGTGACTGTGTCTACCGAGGATTGTCTTGGTGCCACAACTTTGAACAGCGTCTACATTAAGCTGGTGGGCACTGATGGAGAGAGCCATCGCGAGGTGCTGACGGGCTTGGACGGGGTCTCAGCTATCATCTGCGGAACAGTAAGTTCAAAACAACCCTCTCTGTGGTTGAATGTACAACTAATGTAATACTCTACCATTACCACCTGTGATGTAATCTCAGATTATTTGTTGCTTGTTGTCTTGATTGTTAAATATCTCAGACTTCTTAAAAATAAATATCTCAAACATCTCATACCTTTTTGTCATCACTCCAGGTTTCTACCTTTACTGTCTCCTGCCCTGCATCCCTTGGAAACCTGGTTCTGATAGAGTTAGACAAACAGCCTTCTCTATTCATGATAGAAGACAATTGGTTTCCTGCCAAGGTAGAAGTGAAGAGCCCTGAGGGAAACACCTACAAGTTCCCTGTCTACCGCTGGATCAATAATGATCAGACTCATTACTTCCGAGAAGCCACAGGTTTGTCAGAAAAAAGATTTACTGCTGGTGATTATTCTGAGATCTATCTTTAGCTTGTTCCACAAGAGTCCATTGTTGGTGCCATACTATTTTCCTTACGCACACCACTTTTAGGATGTATATAGGAAATTTAAGATCTCTAATGAGAAATTTAATATTTCTTTTAGCCTTGTTTTTACCTCCTAAGGTTCAACAGCAGCTGTATATTTTAAACACCACTCAAGAAGTACTGCAGTTTTTGATTGTAAATTGAAATTTGAGAGACAATACAGTGTATATGTCATATTATTACAATTCTACATTATTTTATTTATTGTTAAAGTTTTTGTGCGTCTACAGGCTACAATACATTGCATGCCGTTCAATTAAAAAAAGTGTTTACTCTGTTTTCTTGTCTTGTAAGCCATGAAAGTGTTTGAAGACACTCATCACCTTGCAGCTTATAGTCGCCAGCAGGAGATGAAGAAGAGAGAGACAGACTATCGCTGGGCTGTTTATACAGAGGGAATCCCTCATTGTGTTAAAGCAAATGACCATCTATCTCTGCCGGCTGAGGTCCAGTTCTCCTTCACCAAGGATGCAGAGTTTAAGTTCACAGCAGCCACAGGGTAAAGCCTTAATGTTCTGTCATATGTTTTAAGTCCATATGAATCTACTTCACTCACATTCTGTAACATGTTTGCTGTATCATAACATTAGTGTTTTCTTTCTTTTACTAGTCTGGCAGAGCTGAACCTTAAGGGATATGCTAATTGCGACAAGAAGTGGCCAGATTTGGAATCTTTCCATCGGGTGTTCTGGAGAAAAACTACAGTTCCTGGTATTGCGACTACTTCTGATTTTCTTTTAGATAGAAATATGTGCCTCTATTCTATTTGTGAGTTTTAGAAATAACAACAACTTTTACAACAGTAAATGTTATTATCAAGACATGAATTCAGCAGAACAGCGTCTTATCTTGTCTTTTAAGATGAATAATAAAATCAGACAAACTTTATTGATCCTATTGGGGAAATCATACTCTCTGCATTTAACCCATACCCTCACTGGGGGTAGCAGTGAGCAGGGCCCTCGGGACCTAGTGTGTAACGCTTTACCCATTGAGCCACCAGCCCACATTTTACACATTGGTTTTCATTTTCCTGTTCCTGTCATTCAGCTCTTGTTCCTTTCCAGAGTATGTTGAGGAACACTGGAAGGAGGACGCTTTCTTTGGCTACCAGTTCCTGAACGGTGTCAACCCCAGACTGATCCGACGCTGCTCTGCTCTGCCCAGTAACTTGTCTGTCACTGATGACATGGTCTTCCCTAGTGGTCAGTACAGCTTGGCAGAGGAAATTAAGGTAACTGTCTCATGCTTCTAAAAACCCTGTGATTGCTCTCACAGGGTCAAATGTAATATCCACACTATGTACATAAGTCAAAGAATTTCTAATGCGCCCCAGTATTTCAACAGAAAGGCAACATCTTCCTGTGTGACTACAAGAACCTGGATGGAGTCAAAGCAAACACCATCAATGGGAAGCAGCAGTACCTGACTGCTCCTCTGGTCCTGCTCCACAGAACCCCTGATGCTAATATGATGCCACTTGCTATACAGGTGAGATGAGCCCCAGCTAATGATCAGCTCTGACCTGTAGGAGGGACTCAGTGTCTTTAGAGCAAATTAAAATGCAGCACATCTCTTGTCTCCTGTAGCTGAAGCAGACCCCAGCAGACGACAACCCAGTCTTTCTACCCTCTGATTCTGAGTACGACTGGTTAACGGCCAAGATCTTTGTGAGGAGTGCAGATTTCACTGAGCATCAGCTCAACACTCACCTGCTGCGAACCCACCTGCTGGCTGAAGTCTTTGCAGTGTCACTGCTGCGCAACCTGCCGATGGTGCATCCACTGTACAAGGTGCCTGCAAATCACTCAACTAAGTCAAACTAAATATAGTTCCTTCACACTAAAATGCATTAATGTTCTTGTATAACACAGCTGAATGGTTTGTAACAGAGTTCTCTTTTCCTTTAGCTCCTCATCCCTCACACTCGATACACTCTGCAGATCAACTACTTAGCTCGACTGTTCCTAATATCTGAGACTGGAATTTTCACAAAGGTAGAAAATCATCAACACATTTACTGTAGTACATCATTGTTGAACAAATGCATTTCCTTCCTAAAACCTTAAACAATATTTGTGTATGTTCTAGTTTTCAGCTTCTGGTGGTGAGGGAATGACCACGATCCTGAAGAGATCTCTGTCCTCGATGACCTACAGCTCCCTCTGTTTACCAGAGGACATTGCTGAGCGAGGACTGGAGGCTGTGCCAAACTTTTACTACAAGGATGATGGACTCAGACTGTGGGAAATCATCCACAGGTTCAGTATTGTTAGAAGCTTCCAGTCTCTTAATAGTAAGATACCATTTTATCAGTAGAGGAAAGATGATGAGGACAGGACAGATTAGACACTCAGCCAATGGTTGCATTAATTTTATTCAAACTTGGATAATTTTCCACTTTGTCTTACTGGAAGAGTAGCTTTTTTTATTAACTGTCTAACTGTACAGTTTAAAAACAACCATAACTTGTTAATGGTAAATCTTTCTCGTATTGTAGGTTTGTTGAAGGGATCATTGGCCACTACTACAAGTGTGATACCGATGTTGAGAAAGACTCTGAGCTGCAGAAATGGATTGGGGAAATCTTTGAACATGGCTTCCTTTCCCAGTCAGACACAGGTTCGTGTTAAAGGCAAATTGCACACATCCTTGATGATGAATGACTTATGCATGTACCAATATATATATTTTTTTATTTAAGCTTTTATAGTATATTATACATATTATAATTATGTATACTTACATTATACATATATAATATATTAATCTGTTTTTTTATGTAATTAGTAATGCAGCTAATTCTGTGTAATTTTTAAGGAATTCCACAGAGTTTCTCCACCATGACGGAGTTAACCAAGTTCATCACCATGGTGATCTTCTCTGGCTCATGCCAGCACGCAGCTGTGAACTCTGGACAGGTGAGTCCTCTGGGATGATCAGTGAATGGGTCGGTGAGCTGGTGCAGTTCCAGAACTGCAGAAGAATTAACGTATTCAGGCCAAAATGAGTGACTGTTAGCTGCCTTTAACTCACATTGATATTACAACTCTGTGAGGATGTATTCACTTACAGTACAGTAAAAAAAGTGTCATGATCCACCAAGTGAATTGTCTATTTTGTATGTACAAAAATTAATATTAAATAAATATAATCATAACATTTTACAGCACGCTGGCATTTTCTTAAAGCATTTCACGTCTTCTGCAGACTTACAGTATTATTGTTCATTTACAGTAGTAGAGTAATTTAAATATAAATATTCAAGTACTAATTACTAATGATATAAGATCTCTTTAGGCTTTGCTGTTGACATTTCCATCAGTAATTAAGAAGCATCCATGACTCTGTTTACTGTAGTACGACTATGGTGGCTGGATGCCCAACACTCCCATCACTTTGCAACTTCCTCCACCTACTAGAAAAGGAACAACAAGTGAGGAAACGATGCTGCAGATGTTTCCTGATGTCAACACAACAGTTCAGGGCATGGCCACAATGTGGCTGCTCAGCAAACAGTCCACTGACTTTGTAAGTACTCTAATCACCTACAAAACGTACAACCTAATTAAAATGTAACTTATATGATGTACATGTAACACTGAACTTACTGCAGCTTTACATAGCATTGGAAACATGCTCTGTTTTAAACACTGATATAATAAGTTTTTAATGTGCGATTTATTTCATCAGGTTCCTTTTGGCCAGTACCCAGAAGAACACTTCAGTGAGCAGATTCCCTGTCAGCTGGTAAAAGATTTTCAAGCAGAGCTGAAAAATTTAAGTTCTGACATCAAAGCCAGAAACAGCCCCTTGAAACTCCCATACCCGTACTTGGATCCAGCAGAGCTAGAGAACAGTGTGGCTATTTGAGTGTTGGGACATCAGACCTTCAACATGAACCATACATGACTGACAAGCTTTTAAATCACATCTGCTTGAATCTTACGCATGTATGCACATATTAGAAATAAAGAAACAGTAATAAACAATTAATAAAAAATGATATTAATGATAATAATGATTTTTTCGTCCTTGTTGCTTTGGGCCTTAAACTTAATGAGCATGAATCTTAAAGAAACATTTTCGTGATAGTCTGGTAATGTGTCCTTGTCATGTGTAATGTGTCCCATGTAAACAAAATTTATAGTATACAGGAAAACATTTCTCTCCCAAACCTGGTTTCCTGTGTTTCATCATGTGATGGAGATGTGTTGGAATGTTTTCTATGTTCTTTTAAGAATAAAATGTGGGGGTTTGTGGCTTGCATGATTACACTGTGATTTTTGTAGACTTTACTGTGTGACTCTTACACCATTTGTGATGACACTTGATCCCTTTACTCAATAAATACAAGCAAATATCTAAATAGACACAGAAGTCAAACAACCTGTTCGCTCCTGCTGACCGCCGGTGGAACAGTGAAACGTTTGCAATCATCTCCTAGTCGATACAGAACCTAGACAAACCTAAACAATTTAAGGTTCAACTAACACTGGAAACACTATAACACACAATATAGAAAAGTTAAAGTTGAATCGGTGCTTCTTACCTTTAAATTGATGAAAGTCAAGTCAAATATTAATAAATCCATACTTACGCAATGCTCCATTTTGTCGGCAAGGCTCCAAGGAACAAAATAACAGCATAAAAAAGCCATGGCTGCCTAACATCGGAAACCCCCTCAGACAGCAGTCCCTCCCAATCTTCCAGTTCCTCTACAGCCAATCAGAGAGCACCGAACTCCACAAACCCAGAACAACATGTTAGACAAGAAAATGGGCTTTACAAGTGTATACAGCTTTTGAACATCAGTGGAACCAGACGGCCCACACCTAATGGCGGTCAGTCTCCAGGCAAGGGTCAATCAACAAGGCAGAGTCCAAAACAGTACAGACAGTGAGCAAGCAAGGCACGGTCAAAAACAAGAGCCAGGGTCAGTACAAAGAGTCCATAACAAAGGGAACACAACACAAGGTCCGATACGAGACCTGGCTTGGCTGGGCGGCAGTGGAGCTCGACTGAGCAGAAGCTGGGCTTGGCCGGACAGCAACCAAAACAGGGGCCAGACCTGGCTGAAGTGTTGCGTGCGTTGACTGAGGCTGGGCTGGAGCATGAGCGAGACGGGGCAGAGCTGGGACTAGGGATGAACTTGAAGACTGGGCTGGAGCCTGAGCTGGAGCTTGGCATGACAGGGCAGCAACAGAAGTGGGGTCTGACTGCTCCAGCTGGGCTAGGGCTGGAAACAGACGTGGACACAGGACAGGTGCTTGAGCAGGCTGTGGAGGTCGAACTAGAGCTCCCAGGTTTGTGTCTGTGTTACTTTGCTTCAGTTTAACTAAAACAGATTTTATAGAAGAAGGAGTTTCCTCTCCAGTGACTCCAAGCTTAATAACGCAGCCCTTACCATTTAGGAGCTACAACCAGTGTGACCTTAGGTCAAACTTATATTTTACCAATGAACTATAGGTCCATTCTATTGACTCCATCAAAAATATACAGGACATACAGGACATTGTAATATAATTAAGCTGTTAATTAATTAATTATTAAGCTTAATGTTTTCTTTTTGAGTCACAATTATGTGTTGGTTCATGCTCAGGTGGTTCTTGTCGTGGTTGTTGTTGTAAAAGCAGACACTACAGGTGATGCAGCATACACATTTATTTACATTATTACCTCATGGCTCCCGTCCTGGTTCATTTAATATTGCCAAGGCTGACCCTCTGTTCCCATCAGACATGGTTTCACATCATTAGGCCCCTTCTTCCTGTCTTCATCCAGCCAACCTGCCTGCTCTCTGCCATGCTGTCAGCGCTCGCTGCTACTCGCTTCTCCTCCCGTCCCCACGCCTGCTAGCAGCAGTTTGCTTCACCGCCTGCGTGCTGCTCGCCTGTCTGCGAGCGTGCCTGTCACTGTTTCATCTAATAAACTTATTCTTCTGCACCTGGCCACTTGTCGGCTTTCGTTAGGGTCTTCGCCGCCTGTGGTCCCGGCGCCCTGTTGTGAAACCTGCTCTGTACCAATTGACTGGTGCTCGTCGTTATAATGGAGTCACAGGCAAAGCATGGGCACAGTCTGGGTTGTTCATGTTTGTCACTAGGATCATTTTTACTTGTTTAGCCCCACATTAATTAAACATGTCAAGAACTAGCTTGTCTCCACCAACCAGTGGAGCTATCTTCTGTCACCTGCACGGCCCCTGAATTAGATGCAGATTAATTCCTATATTTACTTTGTTGCATGGTTACACATTTATTTTTAATGTAAATCGGTTATTTGCTTTTCCTTTTGCCTCCATAATGTGTTTTTGATGTTTTTAGGCTTTGGATTTCTCATTATATGTAATTCATAGCTTTCCATGAGAGAGCTGATGTAAAGAGACTCGTGAGAGATTATAAAAGATCAATTTTGCTTGTTTGGTCGAAGTCTTTTATTTCATTTGGAGAAGTGATGAATAGCGAACTGCACTTAACCTTTAAATCACAAGTAATATTTATGAAATTTTCATCTCATGGTTTATACATGATGCTTTTTTTCTTCTATTAATCCTTGTCTGTGCTTTGTGTAATGCTCAATGCTGGTGTTTAAAGCACCTCTATAACTACACACTTTAAAAAATATCAAGCACTTGAATTCATAGGTACAGTGATTAAACCAAAACCAGGAGTCTGGACATTCTTCAAGTCTGCACAGACCTTCAGCTGAACAAAAATACGAAATATAAAAATAGTGTGGCTATTTTATTTAAATATATATTTACAGTGAATTACATTGACCTATTACTGATGGTATTTGAATGCATAAATTCATGTACTGATGTCTCCTATAGTCTAAACTATTCACTGAAATAATTTCACACATTTTAAAATTTAACTTATTACTGAATATGTCCTCAGACCTAAGCCATGTTTAAGGCTAAATCTAATGTCTAATCTAAGTAATCGTGTGACAATTGAATATATTATATAGTATCGGAATACTAGCTTAAACTATCTTAGTGACTATAGCTTACGTACAGTAGATTGATTATAGATCATTGTATTTGTTACGCCCCCTTCTGTTTTGGTTTTGTTGTTTGTTTCACCAGGTGCCTGCAGACAGGAAGTGGACATCAGAGCGGAGTGGTGGCACAAGCTTAGGTTGCTGAGTTTAAATACCTCTGCCTCAGTGATTGCAGGTCTCTCTTGCACTTAACAGCATTTGCGTGGTTTGGTTTCTCTTTTGTTTTGACTGCATACAACACTAACACACACCTTACTAGTCACTCATTCAAACACTCCATACACTACTGACATTGAACCTACTTACACACCATAACTATATTTGCTTGTTATATTAATTGATTGATTGAGTTAATTAAACCTGACTTGCATCCCCTCTTTGTCACAAGTGTGGAGACAGTTTGTGACATACTGTATAAAGTTATTGTTTTACCTGCAATGCAACTGAGCATGACAGGAATGCTGTACATTCAGGCTTTGACTCTTTCTGTTTGGACAGTAGTTCCTTTAAGTTTCTTCCCTGTTTGCAACACGTTTAGTAAAAATGTACGGTATTTACATGTACAAGGGTTTTTTTACATAGCGGAGCTATGAAACTTAGAACTAGTCCCACTACATTTTTTTTAAAACCAAGATACTGTAAGTCTGTTGTATTAGGTTCATGTACTTTCAATTCAAACTCCAGGTAGTCCTGATTTACATTGCTTGCATTGTTTGTGCTGAGATCAACAAAGACTCCATCAGTTTCACTTTCAGGTTTTGTGTAATGTTTATCATGTGTCCAGCAGGGTCCTATACTATTTGCCTTACTATTTTCTTAAATACACTTGTAGTGGATATAAATCAATAATTTTAATAATGCATAATTTAATAATTAATCATTTTAATGCAGAAACGTTCCTCAATTCCGAAGCATAGGCCCCAGTGGCCTCATGTACAAAAACTTTCCTACTAAACTTGGTGTAAGTTCAAAATCCAGAAAACTGTGTAAGTAAAAATGTATTAACCTCTTTTGAGTATGAATCGAATTCATTTGAGTATGAATAGAAGTAAATGCAGGTGATTGAGTAGCAGACTCCTCCCGTGGCACGCCTCGATATAAATATGTTAATTCATTTAAATGCAGTCTGGTTCTGTGCAGTAGGCCAAGCAGGACCGTGTGTGCAGGTGTTAATGCTGCAGGTTCCACACAGTAGCGAAAGTCTGACATAAAGGGGGTGCACAGATTCTATTCGCAACAGGAATTAATATTAAGGCCGTTAAATTATTTACTGACCACGAAGCCACCGATCTGGTGGTTCAAATCTGATACAATTATTGGATCCTCGTTAAACCAGGCACCTCGCTACAATGTTGCTGACTGTATGCTGCTGTAACTGCATTTGTGCGTCAGATTATTTGTACATTGATTAAGTAAAGATGTTTCCTGTTGAATCATGTTTCATCCAATCATGTGTCCAGTCGATGGGTCCGGTCACATTAGGTGAACCGGCTCTCAATGCAAACTGCTTTAATGTTGCTGTGATCAACCGTTTAATGGGAACTCGATGCCTTGCTGACATAAATCCTCTATTACTGTAGATCCTCTAACAGATCATCTACCAGGGCTGTTGAATATATGTTTGCATTGTTTTGCTCATATTTATACATCTTCTCATCTAATTGCAGATGTGTGGCTGCACAATAATTGTTGATGATTGAGTAGATGTTTGTGGGAGAGTTTGTGGTTGTGTGTGCGTGCGTGTGGTGCGGTTGGTGTGTGGGGGGTCCGTTTTTTACTCGGGGTACGTGGATCCGCTGCCTGTGTGGTCTCTTCTGCCGACCCTTACCAATGGCCGGCCACATGTTGCGGGGTGTAGCGGCCAAGCTGTGGCCAAGCTGTAGTGTTGTGTTACAACACTATACAAGTGGCGTACATGTGCCTCAAACACAGACAAAGATATGATACAATAAACCGTTAGCATGTCGTTACAGCTAGCCCTGGGCTAGTTTGCGACCCACGTATGGATCTACCACTGTGATACTTTATGCAACACACATAAACAAGGACTCATATGAAAGCTCTAATTCGCAGGAATCATATAGCATGCTAGCCATCACATGAGGTGAGTTATTAGCCAAAGAATGAAAAACGCTTGGCTAATCGCTAGATAAAGAATCTACACATTCAAATATCATCACACAAAGTCCATATTACCAGTGAACTGATCCCATTCTCTTTTATTTCTAGCTTCTGGGAGGTTACCCACTCACTGTACTTTCTAGCCCTACAGTACCACTACTTACTATCTTAGTGACTATAGCTTATGTATACTGTACAGTAGATTGTACAGTATACATAAGCTCATTGTAGCTCATTGTATTATAGATCATCGACTGTACAAAGCTATTGTTTTACCTGTAATACAACAGACCATGTCAGGAATGCTGTACATTCAGACGTTGATTCTTTCTGTTTGGACAGTAGTTCCTTTAAGTTTCTTTCCTGTTCGCAACACACAGCAAAATGTATAGTATTTACAAGTAGTTTTCATGCAGCAGAGATTCTAAGGAACCTTGGAACCAGTCCCACCACATTATTTAACACTAAGATACTGAAAGTCTTTTGTATTAGGTTATTTTTACTTACTTATTAGTCTGTTGGCTTATGTACTTTACATTCAAATTGCAGTTAGTCCTGATTTACATTGCTTGTACCATTGTTTGTGCTGAGACGTAACTCAGTAAAGTGATACAACTGTCGATTCAGGGATTGTATGGATTATGTGGCTAGAGTTATATCATGAAAATTCTACCAATGAGTTTTTGGGTAATTTTTATCATTCTCGTATTCCAGCAGGGTCCTTAACGCTTTCCCATACTGTTCTCCTGAATACACTCTATTCATTTATGTTATAGTTTCTGTGCACTTGGCAGGTTTATAAAAATATACCACTACAATGTGTAGAACTTTCAAAGTTGTTCAGTGTGATAATTTTTCCTGCTTTTCCACCTGGTTTGTATACAGCAGAGTAACTTCCCCAGTGCCATTAGATAGATAACCCTCTAGGTCCAGTTCACCTTCACCAAGGCTACAGATTTTGATAGCAGTGTCAAAACATGACCTAGTATTTGGTAGCAAACACTCGTTGGCATCACAGAGGTTGGACATGGAGATGTACTGTACCAAGACTCTCTATGGAGGTTTTCTCAACCACTTTGGTTGGGGTAGGGTTTTTCTTTGTGGGCATGCATACTGTAGATCATGACTTTCTAAAAACAGGCTTCTTGAAATAACTACTATTTCAAAGTTTCTTGAAATAACTTTCAAGAACCCTTATTCTCTACCCCTCATAGCCTCAGCCTTTGAACTGTTAAAAGGTTTCACAATTTCACTAAGTTTTAGAGGGCTGGAAAACATTTCCATGCACCCTCCGTTGGGCATTCTGTGTGTCTTAATCCATAGTTAAAAAGGGCTTTTCGGACAGCACCCAAGAAATACATAATAACTCAGTCAGTCACCAATACAAACATGTTTTATTGGTGACTGACTGAATTATAATATATAGTAGTTCTTTTTGCTGTCCTAGTAAATATGAGAAATATAATAATGATCAAATCACGATGGGATAAATACATTCAAATTCAGTTAATGCTATCATCTACAATATATACTGTCTAACCTATTAACTGAAATGATTCAACATATAAAAAATCTGATTACATGTCCTCAGATCTGAGCCATGTGTTTACAGCTGATCTCTATATGTTTATGTTCTAACAGTTGAATATAGTACTGCTTTGCACTGGAATACTATCTTATATTAGGTTAGTGACTATCTTATGAATTGATAATATATTATTTTATCAAATTTTGTATTGTTATACCTGCATTGCAACTGACTGTGATCCAGGCATTGACTTTTTTTCTGAACAGTTCCTTTAGTTGCTTTTTGCAACACACTTGCAAAATGTACTGTACAGTATTTACAAGGAGATTTCACACAACAGAGCTCTTCAGGAAACTTGGAACCAGTCCCACTACATTATTTAACCCCAAGATAAGTCAACCGCATTAAGCTAAGATCATAATCTACAGTATCAATTGACTGTCATTACTGTAATTTGTACATACTGTACAGTATTGTCTCTTAGCAGATACTCTAGATTCAAACTTTGGTTGTCCTTATTTACATTGCTTGTACTGGTATGTGTTTTGAAATCTAACTCTAGAAGATTTCAACAACAGGTTTTTTGTGAATGTTTATCGTCATCAGTTTCCTAGACACACCTACAAAGTTGTATTTATTAAAAGAGGAGGCATAAACGTAACTACTTCGATCTCAGACATCAAAGGAACATCTTTCAGAGGTAAGAATCAGGTATATGCTTTTCCGAATGATCTCAGTTGACAGTTCAAGGAAAGTAAACACTTTCCAGTAACTTAATCTTAAGTATAGTAAATACTTAATGTGCAATGAATTGTTTCTACAATAACTGGCATTACTTTTTAAGTTTAAGTTCATAACCTATTTACAAATGCTTTGGTGTATCTACATATAATGTTTATAACTCTTTCTTTTGTTTTCTTGTCTACTTGTCTTAAAAGTACTGTACATAAGCATCTAATTATTTAAAGTTACTGTTAATGACCTAATGTGTGACGCAACTTTCATCCATTTCAAAAAGTAAGGGGCAACGACTATGCGACTATGCCAAGTAAAAGGTCAAGTAATTTTTCCATACATATTTCTATAATAATGTTTGTGAGTTCAACTAGTACACCGTAACAGTGTACATAGTACACTGCCTTGGAAAGGTTACAAAAAAGATTTAAAGGTTTAATTTTCTTTTTGTTTTGAACTAAGCAAACTAACAAAGCACATGCATTGACGATTTATAACAAATATAGATTGTTCTCAAGATTCACAATATACAACTGTGCACTTCATTCATTGTGCTGGTATAAGCCAATGTAAAAGCTAAAGATAATTTCTAAATGATATATAAACTGCCTATTCATTCTTTGTAAACATTGTAAAAATTACAGTACCTAACACATTGCTTAAAATATCTTTTAAATCTCTAATAGACTTCTTTCACAGTCCAGCATGGTGCATTACAAAGTGACTGTCTCTACTGGCGATCGTCTTGATGCCACAACTTTGAGTGATGTCTACATTAAGCTGGTGGGCACTGATGGAGAGAGCCAACGCAAGCTGCTGAGGGGCTTACAAGGCGCCACAGCTTTTATGATAGGACAAGTACGTACATATTCTGCCTTGCCTAAATGGAAATGTGTCCAGTTTAGTAGATAGATAAACAGTTCTTTAATGAAAGAGAGATTGCCAGAAGAACATCACAATTTTTATTGTCCCCTACTGCCTTTAGATACTGTAAATATACAGCTAATACTGTACCACAACCATCTGTCTTGATTGTTAAATATGTTTCATCTCATACTTTTTTGTCATCACTCCAGGTTTCTACGTTTACTGTCTCCTGCCCTGAATCCCTTGGAAACCTGGTTCTTATAGAGTTGGACAAAAAGCCTTCTGTATTCATAATAAAAGACAATTGGTTTCCTGCCAAGGTAGAAGTGTTGTGCCCTGAGGGAAACACCTGCACGTTCCCTATCTACCGCTGGATCAATAATGATCAGACTAATTACTTCCGAGAAGCCACAGGTTTGTGGGAATTTGCTTAAGTGACATTGTTTATGTACAGTACTGTAACATGAGATACAGTACTGCAAGACATCTTATCATTCTACAAGCAGAAATCACAAATTCTTGTTTTTTAGCTCAACCAGTATCTTAAAGTATTGTCACTTCACATTCAAACTGAGTCCAGATTTCCTGCTGGTGATTGTGCTGATACATACTGTAACAACAAATCAAATTTAAGGATTCTGTCACTGAGTTCTTGGTGAATGTTCATCATCTTTAGCTTCCATTCATAATGGTATACCTCAAGGGTCCATTTTTCCCATACTATTTTCCTTATGCACACCCCCTTTAGGATCTATTTTTAGGGAAATCTAATATTTCTAATAATAAATCTAAAATATTTTACCCTTGTTTTTACCTCCTAAGGTTTAACAGTAACTGTGTATTGTAAACCCACACAAGAAACTAGCAGTTGTGTTTGATTCGAAATTAAAATTCGACAGATAAACATAATTTATAATTTATAATTTTATCATAATAATGTGTGTAATGTGTTGTGTGTTTACAGATCGCAAAACATTACTAAACGATATGTCCTTAACAAAAACATTCATTTGAAACATTTTTTTTTGTGTCTTGTAAGCCATGAAAGTGTTTGAAGACACCCATCCCCTCGGAGCTTATTTTCGCCAGCAGGAGATGAAGAAGAGAGAGACAGACTATCAGTAAGAGTTTAGACTAAGCATTCGATTTAGCTCTACACATCACAAAAAATTACATGTATCCACATCAAGTTTGGTATTGTAATACTTCTTCCTGTTTTCCAGCTGGGCTGTTTACGAAGAAGGATTCCCTCACTGTATTAAGACAGATGACAATCTGTCTCTGCCAGCTGAGGTCCAGTTCTCCTTCACCAAGGATACAGAGTTTAAGCTCACAGCAGCCACAACGTAAAGCCTTTAAATTTCTGCCAGATATGTCTTTAAGTCCATATGAATTCACTTTACTCACATTTTGTATGGATCATAACGTCTGTGTTTTCTTTGTTTTACTAGTCTGACAGAGCTGAAGCTTACAGGATATGTTGACTGCAACAAGACATGGCCTGATTTGGAATCTATCAATCGGGTGTTCTGGAAAAAAACTGACATTTTACCTACTCCTACTTATCTCAGCTCTTTAAAGAAAATGTGCTGGTTAACGTGTAAATGTAAGAGTACATTTACTTTACTTACTGACTGGGCCGGCTCTGGGCATAGGTGAACTAGGCGGTCGCCTAGGGGACCACCTGCTTGGGTGGGCGCCGCTTCAAGCCATCAGAGAAAAACATGTCAATGTGCCCGGAGTGGAGGAGAAGCGGGCGGAAAATCACAATCTCGCCTAGAGCACCAAGGGGGGGTGCATAGTTGTCACGAAGGCGAGCCGGGGGGGCATAATCGCGAGAGTAGAGTGCGCAGAATCATGATATTGCCTAGGGCGCCAATTTGGCCCAGGCCGGCCCTGCTTACCCAGCATCTAATTTTTGTCTTTTACACATTGATTCCTGTTTCACATACAGTTCATAATTATACTAATATCACTTACAGTATTAAGATCTGCGATTCAAGATGGCAGAACACGTCTATCAAGTCTTTTGGGACCCATGCCACATCTATCTGGGTTTCTGGGACCCATGTCGCATCTATCAGGGTTTTTAGCACCCATATCACATCTATCACGGTTTTTGGGACCTTTGTTAGAGACAAAGACAATCCCCGGTAGGCACTGAAGTTATTTTAATCCAGTACTCAAACCCACTGACATACAAAAAAAAAATTCATAAGATGAAAGTTTAAAATTTAACATTAAACTCGTACATTGCAGAGTACGTCATGAAACACTGGAAGGAGGACGCTTTCTTTGGCTACCAGTTCCTGAACGGTGTCAACCCCATGTTGATCCGACGCTGCTCTGCTCTGCCCAGTAACTTGTCTGTCACTGATGACATGGTCTTCCCCAGTGGTCAGTACAGCTTGGCAGAGGAGATGAAGGTAACTGTCTCATACTTCTAAATAACCCTGTGATTGCTCTTACAGAGTCAAATGTAATATCCACACTAGATATATGAGTCAAAGAATTTCTTCTGCTCCCTAATATTTCAACAGAAAGGCAACATCTTCCTGTGTGACTACAAGAACCTGGATGGAGTCAAAGCAAACACCATCAATGGGAAGCAGCAGTACCTGACTGCTCCTCTGGTCCTGCTCCACAGAACCCCTGATGCTAATATGATGCCACTTGCTATACAGGTGAGATGAGCCCCAGCTAATGATCAGCTCTGACCTGTAGGAGGAACTCAATGTCTTTAGAGCAAATTAAAATGCAGCAAATCTCTTGTCTCCTGTAGCTGAAGCAGACCCCAGCGGACGACAACCCAGTCTTTCTACCTTCTGATTCTGAGTACGACTGGTTAACGGCCAAGATCTTTGTGAGGAGTGCAGATTTCACTGAGCATCAGCTCAACACTCACCTGCTGCGAACCCACCTGCTGGCTGAAGTCTTTGCAGTGTCGCTGCTGCGAAACCTGCCGATGGTGCATCCACTGTACAAGGTGCCTGCAAATCACTCAACTACCTCTATATGTAACTATATATATATATATATATATATATATATATATATATATATATATATATATATATATATATATATATATATATATATATATATATATATATATATATATATATATATATATATATAACACAGCTGAATGGTTTGTAACAGAGTTCTCTTTTCCCTCAGCTCCTCATCCCTCACACTCGATACACTCTGCAGATCAACTACTTAGCTCGACTGTCTTTAATATCTGAGACTGGTGTTTTCACAAAGGTAGAAATGTATCAACGCATTTAATACATCACTGTTGAATAAAGGCATTTCTTCCTAATACTAGACACAATATTTGTGCATGGTCTAGTTTTCAGCTTCTGGTGGTGAGGGAATGACCACGATCCTGAAGAGATCTCTGTCCTCGATGACCTACAGCTCCCTCTGTTTACCAGAGGACATTGCTGAGCGAGGACTGGAGGCTGTGCCAAACTTTTACTACAAGGATGATGGACTCAGACTCTGGAAAATCATCCACAGGTTCAGTATTGTTGGTAAAGTTTTCAGTGTGCTTCATTGTTTTAGTTTATGCAATAATGATGTCATGGAAGGAGTTTACTGAAGATGGACCATAAGATTAATTTGCATTTAAATATTATTGTATGTACAGTATATTACATATTAATTAATTTATGAATTAAAATATAAACTTATATACATGTAATAATCAACTAATGCTCTACCAATATTGAGTTAAGTTAAACTTTACTCAATAGTTACGCTATTGAGTAAAGGTTCCACTGTTTTTCAAGGAACACCTTTTTAATTGCCTCTAACTGTACAGTCATGAAGTCATATTTGAATTATAGTCCACATTTGTCATGCTGTAGGTTTGTTGAAGCAGTCATTGGCAACTATTACAAGGATGACACTGATGTCCAGAATGACTCTGAGCTGCAAAAGTGGATTGGGGACATTTTTGAACATGGCTTCCTTTCTCAAACAAAGACAGGTGGGTGTTAATAAAAGATGCTGCAGAAGTCTGGAGTCTGGAGCCCTTTGTTACAAGCTGGCTTGTGGCAAATGCAGCTTGCACTGTCCAGGTTGGGGGAGAGTTTTTGGCACTAGTTTGAACACCTTGGGTCACGATTGAAAGGACGAGATGCTTCACACAAAGGGCTGAAATGAGTTTAAGGCTCACCCTTACATAGACATTGCTGTAGTTATCAGTCAACAGAGAGATGGACAGATAGATGAATAATATTCCATTCTTAAACATGACTCAGTCTAATACATTTGCAGACCATGTCTATATTGTCTATAAATACAGTATGTTAATGCATCTTATTTATTTTATTCTGTTTTATTTTCAGGAATTCCGCAGAGATTCTCCACCGTGACAAAGTTGAACAAGTTTGTCACCATGGTGATCTTCACTGGCTCATGCCAGCACGCAGCTGTGAACTCTGGACAGGTGAGTCCACTGGGAGGATCAGTGAATGGGTGGGTGAGCTGGTGAAGTTTAATCAGAACTGAACAGATGAATTAAGTCCAAATTAGGTAATTGTTTGCTGCCTGAGCTAAATACCTGATAATTACAATTATTGTACTATGCACAGTCACAATTATGGTCTTAGGTTTTTAGCATGTCAGCATTTGTTTATTTCTCATTAGAAATCTATCCTCTGCAGACTTACAATATGAATGTAATTTAATCTACTGGATCACAGTGCTGTTATTTATTTTATTTGTCTATGAATCTGTTTACTGTAGTACGACTATGGTGGCTGGATGCCCAACGCTCCCAGCACCCTGCAACTTCCTCCACCGACCAGAAAGGGAACAACAAGTGAGAAAACGATGCTACAGACACTTCCTGATATCAGCACAACAGTTCAGGGCATGGCAACAATGTGGCTGCTCAGCAAACAGTCCTCTGACTTTGTAAGTAACCACAGATTACAGTAATAGTTATCATATATAGACTATTGTAATAATGTCATTACAGCTTTAAATTAAAAACATTCTTTGTTTTAAACTTTGATATAAAACTAAGTTTTTAATGTGTGATTGATCTCATCAGGTTCCTTTTGGCCAGTACCCAGAAGAACATTTCAGTGAGCGGATTCCCTGTCAGCTGATAAAAGCTTTTCAAGCAGAGCTAAAAGAATTAAGTTCTGACATCAGAGCCAGAAACAGCACCTTGAAACTCCCATATCCGTACTTGGATCCAGCAGAGCTAGAGAACAGTGTGGCTATTTGAGTGTTGGGACATCAGACCTTTAAAATGAACCATACATGACTCATGGGGAAAGATTTAGTTTTGATGTTACTATATATATATATATATATATATATATATATATATATATATGAAAGTATGTTGGGTTTATTATGTTATTGTGTGTACTCCATAATCTGAATATGTGTAGAGCTACAGTAAATATGCAGTAATACTACTGAAACTGAATATGAACCTTGTGGTATCAGGTAGATGGATAAAGTCATATTTTAATTAAAAAAATTTAGAAAAATCTATGTCTCATGCTTTCTTTACGTTTATTTCACCTGTACTCTAGGTGCTGCAGTCTGGTACCTGTAACACTAAGATTAATAATAAAAAGATTGAATAATGTTTTTTTGTCTTTGTTGCATTTGGTGGCTTAAAAGAAAACTTCACAGATTCTCAATAGGGGTTGACCAAAAAGACCTTGTGTAATATGTAAGAATGAATGGACACTGAGATTCCTCCATATTTTCTATGCAAAGAAATGATCATTTATTCATCTGCAAAAAGCTTCTGAAAAATCTCAGAAGCCTTTTTGCCTTGGGCTCACAGAATACAACTATCCAGCTGTATGTTATTTTGAAGACAGCAAGTACTTTGGCATGCACAGTCTGTGGTTAGTTGCATGAGCCACAGTACAGTGCCGACGAGTTACGACGAATCAGCAGCGAAGAAGCTGTTTAAATATTGCCTACAAAACAAAGTAGTAATATTAAATTGTTTGCTGGCAGTCACTCAGAGCTAACAAGCTAGTGTTAGCAACATAAGCTAACGTTCCTCCTGACAGTCAAAAACACACAAGCAGCAGCTCGTAACTTTACTTAAACTTCACAGCGCAAGCTAAAACAATAAACGGTCGAATATATTACTTACTCTGTGTTAATTCGACCATTCTGTCCCGGCTGTTTTTCCAGTTTCTTCTCGGTATCCTAAAGCTACTTTCTAGCTGTTTCCTCTGTCCACATGTAGCCCAAAATTTATGGTGTGTTGTCAGCAATAGAATCCGCATCTTTATCCGAATGAGATCAGTAACGGTGAAATTCAGCACAAGGATATTCAGTTGTTCACATTGGCGTGTGGTCCAGTCCACAAGCTGCACACGGGTCCTGTAAACTGCCCATGGTCAGATCTCCCCTAGCTCCGCCCCCTCTCAGTCTGACCATTGCTGGGGCAGGTACAGTCATAGCACTTAAGAGCAAACACCTTTTTTGCTGCAGAATGGTTGCGTTGCCACTGCGCAATGGGTGCGTCCCCAACTAAGGACTTTTAATCCTGCAGCAAGCTGAAAAATATCAGGTCTCGTTTTAACCACCAGGTAGTGCAAAGATGTGAGGTCCAACTGTGTCTGTACAGATAAATATCCGTTGTGTGGTGATTGTTAAGCACACAAAATGGCCACATTTTTGTATCATTAAATGTAGAGTTTATTTTTTAAATATTATAGATAATTATGCGTCTGTGTTTGTTGTCAATTGCCGAAGCTGTTGATGTCTTTACACAGTTCCCAGCATCCAGAGTCAATCAGATTTATTTGCAACATCTGATTTTCCCGCAGGAATAATATCATAATAAAATCGAAGGCTGTACGTGGGAGCACGCACTCGGTCTGTCTAACCACACAGCTGCTTATTTCGGTTTTGAGCTGTCATAACTTGGAAATACTACTATGCTAAATACTATAATCATCTGCTAAATAATACAGGCAGCCAGCCCTATTAGTCATTTGTTATTATCTTGTAGGCCAAAACATAAAAATGAGATAACAACGCTGATTGTTCAGTACTTCTGCTCCCACCGAGATTCGAACCCCGGACAAAAAAATGATTGGTCAAGACTGTTAAAGAATACACTAACCATAACACCGCCAAGATAGGTAATGCTACATGGGCAGGTAATGCTTGTCAGGTAATGCTACATGGGCTACATGTAACATGGTACAGCATCATAGGGGCTAGTGTGGGTGCTGATTGCCACCTACAGGCCAAAAAGACGTAACACATGCTCCAATGCCTTAAAAACAAGGTGATACCGCGCTGCAAATGGAAACGGATCACCATAAAGGCTGACACTTTTAAGTGCTACACCTGTACAGAGGAACCCAGGAAGCATTAGTTGTGTAAACCATCTGCTGAGGCGTCTTACGGGAGGAATTAATAATAACTTCTCTGCATTGAAAATATGGAGCAACACGAGTCTCTCTTCATTCTTAAATATATATATATGCATACCGAGAAATGCAGATTTAGGTCGTTGGCCCACTGTCAGTTTCCCTCTGTCTGAGGGAACAGTACAGTTCTGTATAGTCCTCAACTCCTCCTTGCTCCCTGATCTGAAGGCGTTCTTTCTGACACGTCTTGCAACGCATCATATGAGAGCAGTATGGCTTGCCGTAGGCTGTCAGTTTTGTGTGCGACTCACTTCTCTTCTCCCGTCACCACGTCTGTTGCAGTAGTTTGCTTCACTGCGGCTGCTCCCCGCCTGCGTGCTGCTCGCCTATCTGTGAGCGTGGTTGTCAATGTTTCATCTAATAAACTTATTCTTCTGCACTTGACCACTTGTCACCTCGTGTTATGGTTTTTGCCGCCTGTGGTCCCACGGCTCTGCTGGGAAACCAGCCTTGTATCAATTGGCTGGTGCTCGTCAATATAATGGACTAATACTAATAATTGGGCCCTAAGCAAAGCATGGGCACATTCTGGGTTGGTCATGTTTGTCATTATGATCATTTTTACTTGTTTAGCCCAAACATGTCAAGACCTAGCTTGTCTCCACCAACCAGTGGAGCTGTGGTCTTCCACCTGCACGGCCCCTGAATTAGATGCAGATTAATTCCTATATTTACTTTGTTGCATGGTTACACATTTATTTTTAATGTAATTAAGTTATTTGCTTTTCCTTTTGCCTCCATAGTGTGTTTCTTAAGTTTTTATGCTTTGGATTTCTCATTATATGTAATTCATAGCTTTCCACGAGAGAGCTGGTGTAGAGACCCTCGCGAGAGATTTTAAAAAGATCAATTTTGCTTATTTGGTGGAAGTCTTTTATTTCATTTGGAGAAGTGATGAATAGCGAACTGCACTTAACCTTTAAATCACAAGTAATATTTATGAAATTTTCATCTCATGGTTTATACATGATGCTTTTTTTCTTCTATTAATCCTTGTCTGTGCTTTGTGTAATGCTCAATGCTGGTGTTTAAAGCACCTCTGTAACTACGCACTTTAAAAAATATCAAGCACTTCAATTCATAGGTACAGTGATTAAACCAAAACCAGGAGTCTGGACATCCTTCAAGTCTGCACAGACCTTCAGCTGAACAAAAATACGAAATATAAAAATAGCGTGGGCATTTCAATATTTAAATATATATTTACAGTGAATGAAGATCTGACCTCTTTCCTTACTCAAGCGTTTGATAGTTTGCTGATTAAGCATCTAGTTTCCCCCTTGGGTGGTTTCCTGTAGATGGAATCCCTAATTAACCTAATTAGTCTTTCAGTTCCCCAGTGATGATTTCCCTCATACTGTGATTGTCTAAAGCTCATTTTAAATCTTACGACTTTGCCAATGGACAAACAAAAAGCTCAGCTCTGTTAGTAATGAGTCAGCGCTGCTCTCTTGTTGCCGTTTGTTTTGACATGTCCAGCACCTGGTTGGATCTGTGCTGGTGATCTGCATGCTACTGGATGCAGACAAAGAAACAAATGTTAATGGCTCTCATTTGCCGACGGCGAGAGTCTTAAAGTTCTGTTCATTATTTTCAGATCCTTCCCCGACACAGTGCAGCACAGTAACTGAAGAGCTAACGAGAAGCCCGACCCCTGTCAGCCACTCCTATCCAGAGGGTGTGTCTGACAAGCTCCGCAGCTTCTTCCAGCTTTATCCCCAATTAATTTGTGCATGCAGGCTCTTCGAGGGCGTCCAGCGGTCGTCTGCTGTGACCTGGCAGAGCGCTTTTGGCGAGTCAGCCCAGCTAACCTGGACGACCCGTGCATTAACGTGACAGTGAGTGAAGCTCACCACTAATTGGGATTCTGGTCGCATCTTAAGGGGAAGGATGTCAAGAGAACTTTCACCAGTTGGGAATAAAAACTGAAATCATGGAGACGAATATCACAGTAACTTTGCAAATGTAATTACACCATGTCTGTTTGATTGTCAGACACAATCTATTGTCTGACGATCCTTTGTCACAGAGATGCTGATCCTGTAAGTTATAGAATTGATTGGACACACACAAACACGCACGGATGCACAAACACACACTCGTGCACGGTTGCACACACGCACATAGATAATGACATAATGCCTTCCATACTCTAACCCTACTCCTAACCACTAGGCAGACGTCTAATCCTTGCTCTAATCCGAACCAAACCTCAATTCTAACCTCAGCCCTAAAATCACATCCTTATCCTCAAACAGGCCTTCAAAAAAAGTGAGAACCGGACAAAATGTCCTCACTTCGATAGGAAAATAGGTTTTATGGTTCTCTCACTTAAATGCAAGTACAAGTACACACACACACACACACACACACACACACACACACACACACACACACACACACACACACACACACACACACACACACACACACACACACACACACATTATGTTTTATAGAACTTCTGCCCTCCGGATTTGTTGGTGCTATGGTGCTTTATCTTAATAAATGGGCTGTTTGCTTGCCCTTTTTGTCCCAAATAAGCTGCCCTGAGGCAAAATGAAGATTTTTTGGCATTTCATGCCAGGTCAGTGACAGGACTTTGGAGAATTATCTTTCTGGAGACTGAACTAATAACAAAACTGCAGAACAAATAAAAATGTGATTAACTTGTGTTTGCTGTTTATGTGTATGTGATATAGACTCTGTGTGTGTGTGTGTGTGTGTGTGTGTGTGTGTGTGTGTGTGTGTGTGTGTGTGTGTGTGTGAGAGAGAGAGAGGGAGAGAGAGAGAGAGAGAAAGAGAAAAACTTATATCTGATAACTAACAGCACATAAAAATGAAAGTTGACTTTGGAGCTTAAGGCTCATCCATTTATTTAAATGTTTCGGGATCTGTGATAATACGAAATGAAGTGTTTTGAATTCAGAAAATTTGAAAAGACTCCTCCACTGGTTGCTTTATTAGTCTTGAACCAAGGCCAGTGTCTATTGAAAACACAGGAAGGCTGCGTTCATATCACAGTACATTAGTCAGTTTGACCCATTTATGTTAGAAGCAACACAAAGTATTGTGGCAGCTTCTCGTTTCTAATAGAATTAAAGGCTCATTTTTATAAGCTACCTGCCAGCCTCCAGGCAATTATAAGAGAAAAAAAACTATCTTTGAATGTCTGTTAGGAAAATAATCCAAGCATGTGTCCGTCTGCCTTTTACCAGCCCGTAGAAGTGCTTAGCACTCCTGCGTCCGCCGCCTGCCCACTGGGCTCCTTGTGGCATTATTCCACATTTTATTATGCACAAAATTGTTCAACATCTTCAAATGAACTCAGACCTTACGCTTTAATCTTTTAATTTCCACTACATTCATCTGGTTCATCACGGGCTTAAATAAGGATTTCAGCTCTTTCTTTATCTGAATTAATAAATGTTCCCCGTTCCATTAAAAGAAACCTTGAATCTCCGAGTTGACTCTAATGACTGGAGAGGAATGTTTGCGCAGCGCTGCAGTAATTGGATTTTGTTATGGAACTAGCTGTGCAATGCAGCTCTACTATAATAATACTGACATAGAGAAACATAGAACGATTCCGGTTCGATACTTTGATCATTTTACCCAGCCCCAGTTTTAAGGCATCATTAAAGTGAAAGTACCCTTCAGAGTCTCGATGCTATATAGACCTGTACATCTGCTGCTGTGTTTGCTCCTCACCAGAATACACTGTTTGCAGCAGGCTTTAACAAACATGATGAATGCATCTCTACCTCTCTCTCAGATATTTAGTAGTCAAAAACGCAGCGGGGCACCTTTAAGAAGAAGTTTTACTTTAGGAGTTTCTTCTCCGCGCAGCATTTGCCGCCGGCCACTGGGAGGAAACAATCATGCTGTGTCTCATAACATGTCAGCCAAATGCATTTTATTTACATACGGGTGTGGATAAATTCGCAGAATGCACTCATGCATACAGAGACCTCTAAGTTCCAGCCGATGCCCTTCATCACCACAGCGAACGCTAAGCAGTTTTGTGCTCGGCGAGTTACACACAGAGCGTTTTGGCACAACACACAAACATACACGCTTTGTGCACAGCCCTGCACTACACAAGAGCTCTGTGTGGATGCGCTCTTTATTAAAGGCCGATCAATATTCATATATGAATATACATAATGTATAACCCACACAACAAACAGGTCTGCTGATCTTGAGTATGTACACGCACCTACTTTTACAATAATACAATTTCCGAAAGCCTAAAAAGTCGTTGGTATCGTCAAACTGCACGTAATATAACAAATCACGCGGTGTAATAGGAAGTAACGGACGATTTTACTGTTTAAGAGTCAAAAATCAGCGATCGATTGCGTCTGACACGATTCACGTATCGGACAAACACGAGGGCGTCTGTACACGACTTCTGTGAACAATCGGGGTAGAAAAGAGGCCACATACAGAAACACATCAGTAAAAAAGGTGCAATGTTCCTTAACCTAAGCACAAAGGAGCTGGACTGACTCCTTGGTTGGATTTACACTAGAGACCAGAGTTGGATTAGAAAGAAATCAGTTCACACAGTGTAAAATAAACGTGTACCACTTCTGTTATTCTGCAGCCGAAGACTCCTCAACACGTGATCAAACATTAAGCGAATAAAAAGCAATGGTTTGTGTTTAAAGGTGCAGAGCAGCAAAAAAAAAACAAGGCGGCGATTCTGTGTCCGGGGAGAAATGAAGCCAACGTGGGTGTCTCTCGGCACCGGTGGGGGACACTTCCGTGGTTAGCGGGCGCATGCGGGTTCCAGAACTACAAAGTGATGGAGGTGGCGGGAGGCTGTGGGAGCGCTGCTGGGCGCCGCCCGTGAGACTGGGTTCCAGTCTTTTCATTCGAGGACCGTTGAGAACGAGAAAAACCCGCTGCGCTGCAGATGCACAATTTTTCGGCTGGCGTTGGCAGGATGACTGGGAGGACTGGGAGGACTGGGCGGGGGCGAGCGAGGGCCCTGTTGGGCCAAAGGAAGCTTCACAGAGTCACTGCTCTTTGAGATGATTTCCCCTCACTCTTGTTCTGTCAGTCAGAGTCTCCTCAGATTGTGCTCCTCTGTGCAGGAGCCTTTCTTCAGGGTGATGTCGTCCACGGCCATCTCTCCGCTCCGGCCTCGCCCGCGCTCCCCCTTCAGGATCACCTGTGAACAGCAGCACAGCGCACGGCCGATTGGTCGGGTGCCGCCTCGGGTGCCATAGAGGATTACTGCTGATCTACTCACGCTCTCCAGGCCCGTGCCCCATAGCGTGATCTGGGTGTGCCTCCAGCCGTTGCCCCCCGTCCGGCCCCACACCGCCGGGCTGTACTGCTTCCCCTTCTTCACGAACACCTGCAGCATGCCCACGTGGTGGCCCGCCAGCTTGTGCCGGAACGACAGGCACAGGTTGCCGTCGTTCCAGGGCGGCGTGAGCGGGAGGACGAGCCGCGCCCCGCGCCCGCTCCTCTTGTTTCCTGCCTCGGGGATGGTGAGGTAGCGCCCGCCTGGACAGAACATAAAATATGGAAATTATTCACAGCTCATAGACGGGTATGAACGAATGCTGAACTTCCACCCGAGAGGAGGTTTAGAGGAAGTCCTGGGAAGCTTTTTTTGTATGTTTTGGCTCATGAGCTTTTTAAAAGCTAAATTTACTTGATAGGATCTGTGACCAAACTGGCTAATAAGAACATCCAGTTTTTGTCTGAGACATTTTGCCTATGCAGCGTTTCATCCTTTGCATCCAGCTGTTGATGAACGCACAGACAATTAGAAAAGACCCATTTACATGCGTGTAACTCCATCTTAAACTCCAGTTGCCGGTGGCAAATCGTTTTTTTTTTTTTGTTAAATTAATGCAGACGTGAGACACAGTTTTAAAACACTGAAGATGAAAGTGCTCCTGGGCAAAGCTGATGAATGTTTATGTGTTCTGCTTATGTAGCAGAACTGTGCGTGGCTGGTGTTAACCACAGGGGTGCAATAAGTATCTGCAGGCCTGAGAGGCTTTTTGCATAAAATATGAGCCCCTACAAATCTGTGCCAATCCTTTAAGAGGCTCCAGCGTCTGCCAGCAGCTGTCCACCCTGGACATGAAGCCAAACGCTAAACTGTAGTAAAGGCCGCGTATAGGCGGACGCACACACAACCATAAACGTTATAGAAGCGCCCCGATTGGACGCGTACACCACACGCTGCCTCAGGACTCAGCTTGTGATTTACTGGGAGCGATTGTGCCGGGCTGAATGTCTGGAAGCACAGAGCGAAGGCAGCTCGGCAGCGCGCGAGCCAGATGTGCTCGGTGTCACTGAAACAGCAGCATTGTGCGGCACTGTTTATTCTTCACACGGCCTCCGCTGAGCACACTCAACATAATGCCTCCCCGTCTAAGCCCCGTGGAAAACAGTGCTGTGTTCCCATTTAACGGGAGCCACAGGTATCACAGACGCTCGTGTAATCCACTTCTCATTTGCATGACTTTGTAGAGCAAAGCGCTAATCTGCAGAAAAGGAGAAACTGCATCTTGACCTGCAATTGAGCAGAACAAAACTCGGCTGCGTCGACTGTATGACTGTGTGCGTGTGTGTTTGTGTGTGTGTGTGTGTGTGTGTGTGTGTGTGTGTGTGTGTGTGTGTGTGTGTGTGTGTGTGTGTCACATTTACTTGCTATAAAGTAAGCAGTTATGCGGATTCGAGTGAAAGCGAGAGGGGCCGGCGCCTCCATTACCTGACGGATCGGGTGTCGTCTCCCAGTGCAGGTCTCCATCCTTGTCCCTGATCCAACCACACAGGCCGTCATCAAAGGAGCAGCTCAGGTAGCCCGACTCTGAGGAGAACGAACCACATTTTCAGAAAACACAAGACACACACACACACACACAGTGAAAAACCTTCAGTTTGCTCTTTTCAGCAATTCACCGGAGCCCTGCTGTTTGTATTTAACTTCAACAGGAGCAAGAGGACTGTCAGCGCTCCTTATCACGAACATGATGAGACAACAAAAGCATAAACAAATGTTAGAATATTGTAATCTCTGGAGGAGCTGAGCCACCGGGGAAGTGGAAATGAAGCCGCATGCATCACCGTGAGGAAATGAATTCATCTAAGACCTCGTGAAATCACGGTGTGTAGGAACAAGCGTCTGAACATAAAGCCTGTCGCACGCAGGCCCCTACACTGGAATGGAAGTCAATTCAATGACTGATGATTTCTTTTGTGTAGGAAATAACCTGAAGCAAACACAGACTGTGTTGTCATGCACTGATGTACAAATTGGTTTGAAGATAAGAATAACATTAATCATTTTTTCCTTCGGTCTCTAAAAGCATTTCTTGGTTTATTTTCTGAGCCAATGGAAACACGTATCAAATGATGGACTGTGAACCAAAATAAACATCAGCTGAGTCAGTTGGTAATTTAATGTGCAGACGCGGTGACGTCGGTAAATCACCGCGAGGACGGCTGATAGATAAAGCCTGTCCCTTCGTGTGTCCTGGGTCCTGTTGTTGTGGGTGTGACGCAGAGCTCACGACCACGAGCTCACGCTGCCGCACTTTCAGACGATCGGTTAATCACCCGAGCAAACGTAATGAGAAAAGTGGGGAAGCCTGGCTGCGCGCTCTGGACCGGGGCCATCACTGGAGCCGCGCAGCCAGATGTCATGTGTCAGCTCCCGGTGAAAGGCCTATCAAAACACATCTGGCCGCGCTAATGTCGCTGCTGCAGGAGTTGCCTGCCGCTCCTCGTCCGTCTCCATCGGCCTGAGGGGCTGCGATGGAGACGGAGATCTGTGGCCGCGTTCACCTGCGTCGTCCTTGGCTTCATCCGCCGTGTTGCCGAGCTCGATGTCGAAGTCGGTGCCGAAGACGGTGTTGTGGCCGTGGTTCCGGGGAACTGGGGACAGACGGAACACGGGTTCAGATAAAGGATTAGCACACGTGTTAGCGTTCCCTCTCTGCCGTCTCCGCTCCAGGCGACTGTGAGGTCCGCGCGGGCGAATCGCTGTCACAGTTCTGTGCTGGAGCCGCTTGTCCGGATATCAGCACATTTACTAACACTCCACCTGCAGACACCAGGGAGGCCGCGATAACCCGCAGAAGTCAAACGTGAAATCAAATCGCAGCGAGGGACGGGGCCATGGTTCATCTGATGCAGCATCAGGGTAAATGTTGCTGCCGCACGGCCTGGAGCTACACAGAAAAGGTCTGCTTCCTCCGACGCACTGTCACTGCCTGAAATGCTGCCACACTGTCTCATTAAAGGTCAGCCCACCGTGATTAGATACACTTTGAAAGAAAATATGCTTTGATGCTTTTATAAGGACGGGTGAGTTAGCTGGTTCTAAAATAGGCATCTGCCTAGAGAATAATGAGACGCATCGGCTGTAAATATCTTTCAGACGTTTCACTGGACTGTTCTGAGAGCACATGCCAGGCATACTGCACGTTTGCCCTGTAACCTGGACTTGAACCGTCGGTCCACAGCGTGTGGCCTCTCCACTAACCCCGAGGGACTCAACCCGACACTGGGATGTAGTCTGACGGTCACAGGAATCTGAGGCTGGGGAGGTTAACGCACACCGAGATCTCCAGCAATCCAAGGCATCTAGGTCTCAGTGTGTGTGTGTGTGTGTGTGTGTGTGTGTGTGTGTGTGTGTTTACCAGGCATTACATCAATCCTAGACATTAGGCCATAGAGTGAATATACTGTGATATGTCAATAAAGAAAGAACAGTAACAATCCTACTATGTCTAACCCGTAATAATACTACAGATATTTGAAGTTAAACAGGATGTTTTGACCTTAAAAACTTGAAATCTCAAATACCAACAAACTCTGCAGGGGTAGATAATTGAATTTGTTCTGAAAGTGTAAGTAAACAAACATTTGTAGTTTAAAAGGAAGAATGTATCACTTGCTGAAACACCTTCACGCTGCTACGCTGGTTGACTGTTTCATTTGACCCTTTGTGTGGTTTACTCTGTCCAAATACTTGCAAGGTCAATAAAAGTCTGCTCAAGACTGATGTGGTACATTCTGCCAACACGTCGGGCAAACAAAGCCCCCACCAATCAATGAAACGCTTTCCGCCCTAAAGTCCAGAAACAAACAGAACTTTCATCAATCCACTCTTTCAGCTGTGACTGGTTCCCTTCCTTCATCACGAGGGGTTAAATTGTCTGACGTCCAAAATCTCTCCTGTAGTGGAATAAGTGAAATATGTAAATATGCTTATTTACATCGACGGTATTGACTGTTCAGGCTGAAGGTACAGATTCTTCTTCTTCCCCACACTTTTATTCAAATGATTCCCGTTTCTGTGGAACCGTGAGCGCTCACTCGGCGGCGCCTTCGCTCCCTGCTTCTCCTCAGAGCTCTGATTTCTGACCGCGCTGGCAGCGGTGCGAACTATTGGATGGATGTCTCCCTCTAGCAGCGCAGACAGGTGTTAATGCAATTTCTCATCTCTTCCCCTTTTTTTTCTAATTATGTGATGCCATCTGGCATAGCGAGCAGGAATTACACTGTCTCACCCCTCGTCCCCTGCTTTGCTGATGCATCTCACCACACGCTTTTCTGTGTTACATCATATTTTGGTAAAACGCTGAGGTTTTGTGCATGACGCTATCATATGCATGCTGCATATAGAACACGTCTACATGATATCAGTGCATGTATTGTGCAGCTTACACATCCGCTGAGCCT
This sequence comes from Betta splendens, assembly GCF_900634795.4. Taxonomy (NCBI): domain Eukaryota; kingdom Metazoa; phylum Chordata; class Actinopteri; order Anabantiformes; family Osphronemidae; genus Betta; species Betta splendens. Next base: position 7,165,241 of record NC_040881.3, read on the forward strand.
CCTGTGATGTTTCCACGTGGCTCTGCATGGCTGCTAAAACCAGCACATTTAATTAAGCTAATTATAATCCATCTCGAGGGCGAGACGCTAGTGTGGTGATGTTTGCACCTTCTCTCCATGCTCCAGCATCTCTCACAGACCAAAGACACCAGTCAAGTTAATTAGGGAGGCTAAGTTGCCATTGGTGTGAGAACGGGTGTCTGTCTCTATATGTGTATGTGTATTTACTGTACGGAATAAAGAAGGATGAAGTTAATGGGACCAGTCAGCCAAGCTGCGACTTTGCTAAACTCAGAAGCCGAATAAATTAGATGTGCGTGTTCCCAGAACTGAAGATGAAGAACAAAGAACAACAAGCAAACTCCTTCTCCTACTTTCCACCTCCCCTGTTGTGAAATCTTTACAACTGAGCCCTGAAATTAGTGTTTCAGGTTTAATAATCCCGAATCTCTGAGCAGGTACATGCACTTATCACCGTGAGGAGAAAGCAGCAGATGATTGCAGTGATTATCGTTTTTGTTAAAGCATAAAATGGAACAGTCTCAACCTCCGTAACTGCAACAGTGTTCTGAAATCTCCTTTATAACGTCAAACTAAAACAAAGACTAATGATGCCTTTTGAATGTAATTGGTGTCAAAGATTCACGCTTGGCAGAGAGCACAGTGTGACGGGGATAAACAACAGTTTGGCTGAGCAACAGGTTGTGTATTTTAAGTGTAGCCAAACAGATAATTACCTCAGGAGATTTTAAAACTTTGCATTCTGCTGATTTGAGGGTGGTTATAGCTTCATTTCCATATTTAATAAACTTGTTAGTGGGCATCAGCATGCAGCTCCCCCAGTGCTGCGCGATACCAGCAGCGACTGTCGATTTCAAGCATTCCCCAGTTCAGATTTTGGACAAAATTCCCGTTTTCTTGCCAAATGTGTCCTGCTCGCATCTGCCGCGTTGTTGGTTGCTGGATAAACTGAGCACACATGTGCCAACTGCTCCGACGGAGGACGTGTTCATGTGTCGGGGTAAATGGGTGCCATAATGTGCGTCATCTGTCCGGTAATGCCCCTCCCGATTCCCCGGAACGTGGCACGTTTCACGGTAAACACGGCGAGGACTCCGATGAAGAAATGTGTAAATTTGCTGTGATTTGGTGCACGGAGACTTGCCAGCGAGCTGATGAAGATGAATGTGGAGACAAATAAGGGCCTTTTAAAGTCAAATTCTGTTACACAGGAGAGTAAACAAAAGGTTTGCTGCACCAACAAACACCACGACAGAGAGATCAGAAACCGCTAAATTAAAGCTTTAGTCACACAAACAATATGTCTGTTTAATATAAAAGGTGCCGCTTGCATTGATTGAAGCCATTACACGGCGGCTCACAGCTAGTTGGTGTCTTTTGTCCTTGTTTTGCGTTAATGACCTACCTCAGTGCTGAGCGAAAAAGCACCCAGAGAGCAGATTCAAACTGAGACTAGGCTAAAAGGGGCAGCGAACAACGGATCAACGGATTCATCCAGCAAAAACACACTGATGGGCAAAAAAATAATAATAATTTACCAACTCTAAAGTGAAACTGTGGAACCTGAAGCTATGCCAGGGAAATAAACCACTGCAAATGCACGCGTCTTACTGTGGACGTCGCCTCTCTGCTTGGTGACGTCCTTCTGGATGGCGTTGTCCACGGCGGTGGCCGGCGGGGGGGTCGGGGGCAGTCGGGTGGGGGGTGCGGGCGTGGTGGAGGGCCTGCGTGTGGCTACGGGCGGCTTCCTGGTGGGGATGAGCGGCTTGCGGGTGGGAACCGGCGGCTGCTTGCGCGGCGGCGGCGGCGGGACCCTCGTCGGAGGCGGAGGCGCTCTGGTGGTGCCGGGCGCGGTCCTGGCAGAAGGCGTGGGTTTGGGGATGAAGGGGACGACCCGCCTCGGAGTCACCGGCGGCCGGACGGTGGTAGCGGGCCTCTTCTGGTCCAGGTCGGGGATGTGGTTGTGGTGATTTGGAGGCAGCCTTCCCGGTCTCGGGGGCTCAATAACCACCTTTGGAATGGCTGAAATAATAAGAGAATGCAGACAGAGCACTGAAATATGGGCAATTAAGAGTTAATGAGGCGTAGAATTGTAGACTAACTGCAATGATTGCTCTGACTTCTGCAGCAGAGTGCCTTCCTTCATCTACTAAAGCTTCTCCTGGTTTCTATTAACTAAATGTTATCATCCTAAAACAAATTGGCCGTCTCAAATCTTAGTGAAGGGGAAGCTCACACTTTGGAGGGAACCCCATCGAATCAGCATGCTACTAGTTCACACTGGCTGTTTTAAAGCCGGCGCTGGATGGATACGCAAACCTGCGTTCAACCTTTCTGTTCCTGTCAAATCAGACACCGTCCGTCACTTTGTGGATCGGTCTGAAGCGGTTTTATCTGTGTGGAATGATGCTGCTGGTGCAGATGCGACCACAGTCACACCTCCGTCGCCTTTTGCGCCCCTGCACATTGTCCCCTCCAGAATAGACGGACAATGGGGGGGTCGGGTTGTGGTGGGGGGTTCATGAGGAAGGTTCATGAGTGAGGAACGAGAGGGGACAAAGGCGAGGGGTTTGAACTGGGTTATTGCCTTCTCAGGTTGCAGGCGCTTTTGATAGGTGATACACAAATAGGATATTGCAACCGGACTCCGGGGCACTTGTGGCTCTCAGCCCTGAGGCCGGCTTCAGGGTGAGGCATTAGCAGCACGCCACCTCCTGCGCGGCCCTCGCGCCCATTAAACAACTGGGGAAAACGAGTGAGCGCCGACGCACAGTGTCAGCAAGCAGAGTGAGACAAACTGCTGCGCGGAGGAGCATTTGACTTGTGATGACATCATCTCTGATGACTCCCTGCTTTCTGGGCTGATTAAACTGGCCAGATGTCAGAGATGGAGGCTCACTGAGCACATGGACTAAAGGGGACATGATTGACAGCCAATACAAAGACTGGAATTTCAGCCGGTTATTCCTCCCTCTTTTTTGCTTTAGTACCTTTTTAAAAAAGCCCCCCCGTCCCCGAGCTGAAGCGAGCATCGGGCCGGGGTTTTGTCTTACGTGCGCAGTCGTGGCCCATCCCCCTGTAGCCGTCCTTGCATTTGCACTTGTATGAGCCCGGCGTGTTGTAGCAGGCGGCGAAGCTGCTGCAGTGGCTCTGCCCTAAAGAGCACTCGTCCACGTCTGGAAGACAGAGGGAACACGGCGGTCGGTCAGCTTTGTGTGAAAAGGCTGGAAACACAGCGGCGAAAGGAGGGTCTGAACCCTCATACGCAGCGATGGGAAGATCGTTTAAATGAACGAGAGCAAACCCTTCAACCGTTTCTGATCAGCATGTTTTCATTAGGTTTCTCCAAGGAACAGTGAGATAAAAACCGAACACAATGTGTCTTTGATGCTGCTAACGTTCAAGGAAATGCGGATTCGAGCGGAATATTAATTTTGATAAATAAAGCAAACGTTTCCCTTTCATGTCGCGCGTCAGGAGAAGACGCAGGCCGTCTTTGTGTCGTCTTTGTGTGTCAGTCAGGTTCATGACTGACTTTCAACTTTTCACCGGCAGCGGGTCGCAGTCAGAACCTGGAAGCCTCACGCTTCTGCTCCCCCACAAAAAAGCAGGTGACTGAAGTAAACAGTCGTTCATGTGGATGAGTTCTTCAGCATCGTTCAACCTGTATCCTCTAAAAGCGAGTCACAGAGGATGTGTATATTTCTCTGTGCGCCGCATGAATTGAACCAGTGTACAGTACAGTGAATGTGGGCGTCTAGTCCTCTGGTTCTCTGCTTTTTGTTTTCATCACTGTTGGTCGAGTGCAGTGTTTAGTGAGAACTAGTACAAAGCAAACTCTTGATGGCAGATATTTATGAGCATAATGCATTTTAGTTTCTAATTTTTCTCATTTTCAGTTCTTACTGTATTTAAGCAGAAATACATTAATCAAAGTATTAATAAACAAAGGATGTTTTTGATTCACATTGTAGCTGTAAATATCTTCCCACCGCTAACAGCATCCTTCTCTTTTCAAGGTGAACTTATTGTAGCTTCTCTCCCCTCAGTGTTACAACAACGCCTGCGTCGCTGCAGAGACACAACATCTGTGACCTTTGTGAGTTCTATCTGTGGAGCTGGCAGGCGCCTGGCGACGGTACCTATGCACTGGTATTTTCCGTTGATGTATTGGAGGTCAAAGCCTTCGTGGCACTTGCAGATGTAGCTGCCAAAGGTGTTGATGCATTTCCTGAACCTGGGACACACGGCGAGTCCAGCTGCACACTCGTCCACATCTGTGAGACAGAAAAAAACATTAGACAAAAGCAGAATTGCCCTCCCAGCTATAATGCAGTCATAATTTGCCTGCATAGTGAATGCATTGCATTCAAAACAACACTAAACAGTGCAACTTAATGAAAAACAAAACAAAGCTTTGCATTCGTACCTTTCTCACCTCTGCCGGATTCATTTATGAAGCAAGCGCATTATGCATGCCGTTCAGTGAGCACAACACAACGCTCTCCATTATTTAAAGAGCTATTCTCAGTGTCTTTGTTGATCACCTTTGCAGGCATGTGGGCATTAATATTTAGACGCCAAGAGGCTCAAAGCGCTTGCTTTAAACTCATTAATTTATCGAGGCTCTGCTGCGCCGAAGGGCCTGTGGTTTAAAGGGACCCTTAAAAGACGGAGGCACCTGGAGCAGCTGGAGGAAACGAGCGGAGCTTCCTCGTCCCCTTAACGCCGTGACACTGGATCCCGAACCGCTCAAGTGGAGCTGCTTAATGGACAGCAGTTGGAGGATGCAGCTGCATCGTGCACCCACCGGCGGGACGTTGGGGGGGGGCGTGTTTTACATACAGCATGTAGCGATGCTGGACAGCCTTTCGTTATCTCCTTCTAATTAACAGGTGCACCTGGCAAAGACCACGCGTCTGACATTTAACTGTTTAAATGTCAGCGTGAGGTTCTGCAGCGGAGTCGGACTCGTCTCGCGTTCGTTCGTCGGCTGCTGCGACAGATACGGAGCCATCGTATTGGAGACTTCTCCTGCGATGCAAAAACGTCAATACTGTTTGTCATTAATCCGAGCCTCTTGTTGTTTTCTGACACCGAGCGAAAACAAGTCGATGCTTGTTTGCAACGGATCGTAAGACTTGGCTGTTAAGGAGATCCCACCAAAATCCATCGCTAGTAAACAAACACTGCAGCAGGTGCGAAGAGAAGGAGAAGAAGAAAGATTCCCATTCAAGCTGCCATGAATGTGTATATTACATGGTACTTTAGTACTCGTATGTTACATAATGAGTCCTAATCGGCTTCATTTGGTCTTTCAGGTGAATCTTTTTGTTTGATCATGCAGGTTTTTAGTATCAAGAGCTCTTAATAGCTGCAAACTCCCCCATGCTCCATTCTGCCTACTAGAAGTAATACGCCTCCATAAATATGACTGGAAACCCGCCATAAAACTCCTCATAAAACATCCGCTACCGAAGGAGTGCGGGAACAATCCTCTATCGGTTCTGCAGTGTAACGGGAGCAGCCGTGTGTGAACCTGCGAAGGCCGAGCCGCTCGCGGGTCTCTGACGGCGACGAGGCGTCGGGGCCGTTCGCGTTCACGCTTCCGGGGCCCTCGGTCGAAACAAGGGAACTCCGCGGCGTCGCTTCTGGACGGATTCCAGTTTTGAGCCCGAATGGCATTTTCACAGCCAGGGTTTTCTGTCGCGCGCTGCCAACGCACGCGGCTCCGATTGTTAGCGCTGAGCGGATTGAACAGCTGAGCCTCGTCCTCGGTGGTTCCGGGCTGGGGTTTCAGAAACGCAGAAGTCCTGGGCACCTACCGACGCAGGTTCTTCCATCCGGAGCCAGCTGCAGGCCCGGCGACGGACACTGACACCGGACCTCCCCTTTCAGCACCTCGCAGCCGTACTGGCAGTTGGCCACGCCACAGGTGCGAGCATCTGATGGACACGAGGGAGACATGACACACATTAGCACATGCTGGAGACACGCGGCGCACGGTTCCCCCCGCGCTCACATTCACCGGCGCTCGGTCTCTATCATCATCCTCCAGTCAATGCGCAAAGCCGGGCGGCTCACCTGTCTCTTCTGATATTAGCCGGGTTGACCCACGGGCTTTCAGACAACACAACAGCCCACAATCCGCCGTTATTGGATTCCTGCGCCGCACAGGCTCCCTCTGCTCACTTTATTTCACTCAAACCCCCCTCATCATCTTTCATCCTTCCCTACATTCGGAAAAACTCATAATCCGTCTCCGCCCTATCAGCCGCGATGCGATGCGATGCGATGCGCCGGGCCTCTGTTGTTGAGCCGCGCTGCGCAGATCAAGACCCTCCAAAATAATCATATAATGGAGTGGCATTTTGTTCAGCCTCTCACCATAACATCAGATTCTGAAAAGGAAATTAAAAGCGAGGCTCCTGCTGCTGGCGCTGCTCCCTCAGCCGCGGCCGACACCCTGGGGTACGGTCGGGTGACTGAGGCGGGCCGGGCTGATTTAACGCTGCAGCCATCGACTGATCAAAGCGGAAGCAGGGGAGAGGAGCGGCGCGGCGTTTAACGCTATCATGCTATCATCACACAACAGCACCTACGACAGATGGGAGCGCCTCAAGTGGAGAGCAATTCAGACTCTAAAGGGAGGAAAATGAATTTTGGTCCGATAAAAAAAGGGCTAATTAAAACGAGGCGCCGGGAGTCACGCTATCCTTAAGTGGAAATCTGAGGAGAAAGTGGTTATCAGGTGGGAAACAGAATTCACAAGGAGGCATGCACAGACAGCGGCTTCCATTCTTCTCAGTACCTCAGGGCAACCAGCAGGAACTGCACACGCTCTCAAGTGTCGAAGCCTCGTCTGTCTTTTACATTTTTGTCAATTCAAGGCCTCTCACGAGTCGGTTCTGCTGCGGCACGGACGCAAATCATTATCATCAACATAGTCCAAGGCATGAACGCGAGGTCGGCGTCGAGGCGAAATGCTTTGTTATGATACAGATCACACGTCCCTGTGCAGGAAATTCAGATGAATGTATTTGTGGTGAAGGGAGAAAGATTTGCAGTATCACAGCAAACAAAGCAAAAAGGCAGATGGAAAATGTTTATCGGCAGCGAAATTAGGCACATTACTGGCAGCAACACAAACTGTATAGCCCGAGGTGTGTGTGTGTGTGTGTGTGTGTGTGTGTGAAACTGACTCACTTCCACAGGTCCCATCAGGCATCAGCATGTATCCATTGAGGCAGTAGCACTTGTAGCTCCCATACGTGTTCATGCATCTGTGCTTGCAGGGCCGCGGCTTCAGGCCACACTCGTTCAGGTCTGCAGACAGAGAGAGGAGGCGTCAGCGCTGACGGACACAGGGGCCCTCCCATAGAGAGCAAATTAGTCAGAGGTCAAAGGTGACGCGGGGTCACCCACGTCAGACCTCTCCCATCCTCCCAGTCTGGCTGCCTGCTAATGTGTGTGTTAGTCCTGGAAGGAGTGGGAGTGTCCAGGGAACCGTGTCTCAGCAGGCCCCGCGACGCCCCCTCCTTTGATTTCACAGGAAGCCAGTGTCAGCCGTCAACCTGCCAATTACCCGCGTGTGCTAAAAGATGCTATCACTGCCGTCACCCTCCCGAGGTGGAGGCTGCGGCGTCCAGCTCTGACAGACGCTCGCGCGTGAACCCAGGGTTTGTGCGCGCGCGGACGTCCACGGAAATCTCATCAGAAAACGATGCCGCTCGACTCTGGAGCGACGAAAGAAATGTGGGCCACATTTGAGTTGTGGCAAAACAGCGTAGCTGATGCTGTGGCACGTCAAGCACAGGTGGAGGTAAAAGTATTAGTAATGAGCCAGAGTCCTGTGAATCCGTCTTATCGCTAAGGCGCTTGAAGCAAACATGAATTAAACTGGTTCATATGTGTTTAAATAGAGGTTTGTGCACTGACCAGCTGAATGGAAATCCACAGGTACAAAACATCGATCATGCTGCCGTTAAGAGGTAAGTAATTACTCTCATTACTGTAATTGATCATCTCTGTGGAGCATTTGTACAACGTGAGCACATCCACGTCGATACTTTACATAAGAGCCCCTGCGCTCGTACTCGTACAGAGCGAAGGATTAAAGAGCAGCCTGGAGTTACGCTGCTCTGACACACACCACATTCCTTCATTTCGCTTCGCTTCGAACTTCCGTCTTCCTCCTAAAGCGATTCTTTAAGACTGAGGAAATCCTGTCACTACTACTTGAAATTGAAAAGGCGGCGGATGCTGCTGCAGAGCTGGTTATGGTTGTGGTTACCAGATGAGCTGCTTCACGCCTGCAGACAGAATCTCTTGAGTAGATTGGCTTCTTCTCCCTTTAGTAACATATAATAACATTGGTCACTTCATTAAAGGCAGCACTGACTTGACTGTAGTCGTTTACTGATAAAACGTGAGCCGCTGGGTTTTAACGACTTAAAAAACTGCAGGAGACGCTGGGTGATGGAAGAAGCGAATGTCTGACGGGCCACGGTTGCGTATTTCTTCCATATATCACCAAAAATATTCCTCCTGCTTCCTCCCGCTCGCATGCGGAGAGGTCTGCTGGGACTGGGCCCAACGGGGAAAAACGACTGAATGATGACACAGGCTCCGACAAAAGAAAAGCAAGAGGAAAAAAAACAGACAGCCTGCGAATATCGGCCCATGTTTCCGGGATTGACTGCATTTGACTGTGCAGCACATGAGGAGCTATTTCCATCTGGGCAGAGACATGCGGACGTATCTGGGCTCATTCTTTGCGTGTCACACGCCTCCTGCATTTAACAGATGCCACAGATGAATATAGACCAATGACGCAGCGGTTGCCCAGTTTGTATGTCCACAGACCCGGCTTCTGTTAACGGCAGCATCTGCTCTGCTGAAGCCATCGGTGATAAATGGACGTGTGCTTGTTGAACGCAGTGGTGTTTACAGCGGTGGGTGCGATTCAGGAGTAAACAGGGGTCAGTGACTGGAACCTGAGGAGCAGATATATGACAGAAATGAGTTCTATTAAATGTGAAAAGCTGTCGCCTGCGCTGGATTTAATATGCTACAATAGCAGATTCTCCTGACGCCTGGTGGAAATGCAAACATGAGGTGTGTGTTTGTGTCTTCAGGGGGAAGTCACACTCTTTATGTGGATTTGATCTCTAAGCAGGAGGAAGCAGGTGCAATGTCATCCCAAAGTGAACGGTGCAATCGCCCTGCACGCACAACGCAGCTCTGGCTGCCTGACATTCCCGTTGCGTTGTGTGTGTGCGAACTCGGATGCTGCTGTGTTTTAAAAAAAAAAAAATTATTTATAGACTATTTAGGGAAATTTATGTTTTTTAATTGTTACAAAAACAAAACAAAAATAATGAATTGAATAGGAGAAATCCCTCCTCCATAGAGATGTCTGCTGCCCTCACACACACACACACACACACACACACACACACACACACACACACACACACACACACACACACACACACACACACACACACACACACACACACACACACACACACACACTTTTTTTTAATTAATGGTGTCAGCCCTGTTTTCCTCCCTGGTTTTCACAGTAAACAAGTGGCAGCCTCATTACTGCGATTACAGGGACCCATAGCAACACTGGACGATGTCAGTGTCGGTACAGAAACAGGTTTCAACTCGCCCGTTGTGCTGAAAAACAGCTTAAAAATGTAAATGAGGGATTAGTGAAATGGTCACATTCTCAGACGGAGGCAGCGCTCTGAGCATCGGCACATGCCAGACACAAGACACAGCCAGGGCCTGACAGACAGACAGACAGACAGACAGACAGACAGACAGACAGACAGACAGACAGACAGACAGACAGACAGACAGACAGACAGACAGACAGACAGACAGACAGGAGCTCCTCTGAGCCCCCCCCCCCACTGAACGAACGGCTAAAACACATCTGCAGTGCTTCATTGGGTCGGCTCCGCTGAGGTAAAAGCTGCGCTGACAGAGACATTAGCGGCGAAACTCCTTCCTGGGGACACGCGGCTTTTAGCAGAGGCGTCCGTGTCAGCGATGGTCTTAAAGGGAGAGTCGAGGAGAACGGGGGACGCGACGAGGGGAACGGTCCTCTGAGTAGAAAGGGACAGACAGGCAGCGAACAGAGAGGCAGACGCGGAGCAGAGGAGGTGAACGGTGTGCGACATGCGCGGCAGCCATGCTGGCATTTCTGCTAAAAAGCTGCTCTCGGGTGGTGTCTCTTCTGCCAGCGGGAACAGAAAGCACACAAAAAACAACAAGTGGAGAGTGACATTCGCTCCTCCTCAGTTTGCACAGTGCAGCACCATGCACGTTGCTGGGATGGGGGAGAGAGAGAGAGGCTGCTGGGGGAGAGGCCGATCGACGAATCTCACCCTCCATTACAGCCCTCGCTGGATGGTGGTCCACGGGAAGAAAGACAGGGAGGTGACTGGCCCACACTGGTGGGGTTAAATAGTCCAGCTCTTCGTCTTCAGACAAAAGGAAGAAGGTTAGAGGAGACAGGGGGTGGGACGGAGGGGGGTCGGTGGGGACAAAGTAGTAAAACGGTGGAGAGCAGAGGGAGACAGAGGGAGATGGAGTGAGAATGAAAAGCAACAACCTTTGGATTAGAACACCTCTGACCACATTCCTGGAAAGGAAGGAGAAACATTATGCAGCAAAGAGGATTACACTTGTGGGAATGGGACATAAGCTGAGAATGAGGAGGGGGGGGGGGGACTCCAGGGCACGAGGTGGAAAACAATGATAGCGTCGCTTCTCCGCTTTCTTCTCCGCCGCATTCCTGCAGCGTCACGCGGTGAAACTGTATCTGAGACACGTACGGTGTCTCCCACATTCACGCTTTGGATCCGGGGCTGCGAAGGTGGACGGGAGCTTCCATTGAGCCTGTCCGGCAGCCGCTCTTCCGGCAGGACGCTAGCATCACCTATTGTTGAGTGACAGGAAGATGAGAGCGCTGGTTTTCACGCTTCGCATCGCTCAAGCGTCTGACGCTGAGGAGCGGCGGCAACGGCGTCTAAGTTACTGCCAACTGTGCAACAGACTGAAACGCTTGTTGGCAAAGGGCTGACTGACGGGTGCTCGTGTGCGAGAGGCCTTTATTTCAGCATTTGGTGTGAGTTCTTTTTGAGGCCACAGGTCCTAGATGTCTGGATTTCAGAGACTTGTTTTGAACACTGCCCGTTCACATTTCCATGCACATGATGGACAGTGCAGATGTTTATGTCCACTTTGGGCAAAAGGCTCCGCTTGAGCTTCATTAGATGAAAGGTGAGAACGGGGCTGGAACATTAATATCTGATGGATTATCTGAGACTCACACCCACGGGAGTTCATAAATGTTAGTGGAAAGAGCGCGTCCGGAACAGAGAAAGATGCAGTCACAGCTCACTATGAAGGCACATCTAACGCATCAGGTGTTCACTCGACCACCTAACGGGCCAAACAGCAGATTAAACCCCACAGAATGTGCAGGAGGCTGAGATCTAAAAGGTTTGGTACCAACTTACTAACCCACAGTGAACATTCAGTAATAGAATGAGACCAGTTCTGGCTAATTTCCTTCTTGTTCTACTTCTTGTACACGCTGTACAAGTTCAGGTTAAATATTAGGTCATAACCAGTTAACGACTTTATTATAACACTAAAGCGAAGTAAAACAAAAGTGTTGGACATAATAGGATCATAATTGCAGGACAATATACAGTTTTTTCTAAACGCGTGCAGCTGTTTGGACTTCGGCGTCAGACGCTCAGGGCCTCGGTCCAAGAAGTGTAAAGTATCTGCCTGCACCTTCAGAGACTCTGCCAGTGTAAAGCAATGAAAGGTCCAGATATTGGGCAGACGCTAAAGATAGAAACAGAAATAAACAGCAAATTTGCTTCAGCTCCAGCACTGGGCTGTCTATTTAGAGTAATAATTGGATGGTGATGTGAAAGTCCTGGTCTGGAGGCAGAGCAGCTGTGGAGCTCCTCACGAATGAACAATCATCCTATTAATGCGACGGATCAGCACCGTGAGTTTGTTTATGACGGGTTCGTCATCAGCGACCAAAGCCGAAGCGCAGCTTGAAAACAACCCAACCGCTTCGGAGCGTCTCTCCTCCGCGTCTCGCTTTGTTTTATGGGGCCTGAGCAAATAAAGCCAGAAACACTTAGTTGAGTTACTTGGCAGGTGAAAGAGCCGGCACTAAAGAACAGACGCGCGAGTCCTTGAAGGATGAATCGCTCATAACAGCACGAGGCCGTTAACGTTCCGCCGAGGAGAATGCGGCTTTGATTCCGAGGGTGATGAAACCAGCGCCGAGCGTTCGCGTTCAGTCCGTTTTGTCCTGCTGTTGCTTTAAACCTCCAGTTAGATGAGCGCCTGAGGCCTCGGGCGTCTGTCCACACCTCCCACTGATAGATGGGATGTGGCCTCTGGTGTCAGCAAGTTCTCTGTCTCGTTTTCACTTAAACACTTGGAAGGAGTGCAGAATATTAGTTAATGCAGCCTTAAGATTAAACACGACTAGAAAAAAGACAAGTCTCAGTAGTTCATTCGCTTTACTGATCATTTAAACTCCAAACGTCAGATTGACGGCTTCTTATGAATATAATTTGCATAATGGTCAGAAAAACTGAATAAAAAGTAAGAACATTATGATAAATACTCAACCTTTAGCATTACGGGGGTCAAGGGAGCAGCTTTGGGCAATTTATTTCACTCCTCCAGTCGAGGCCTGAAGATAAAGGCCGGCTCCAGAGGGGCCCAATATTAGAACGCATCAAAACAATGGGCACCTGACATGTCAATAGCAAAGCTCCAATCAATGCTTAACGGGGGCTGCATGCAGATGAGAACCTCCAATCTATGGCTGCTGAATAATTAGACACACGGCCGAGCCGAGGTTTTCTGCAGCTACGCAGGCTGAGAGGGCGTAGGACGAGTGGAATGAGTGGAGACGCTTCAGAGCCGCTGACTTATTGGACAGACGCCGCTTCCATACACACTTGAAAGTACAGTTTCATCTTGAAAGGTCCCGGGCTCCCATTTGTCAGATAAGGCCGTCTGAACGGTTGGCAGCAGCGTCTATTGTAGTGGGATATGTGACACGGACCCCCTCCTTTGTTCGGGATTAAGACGGAGCAGACGGAGCCACCTATCGCCTTAAAACGCGCCGTGAGTCATCGGGAACATTCCGAGAAGGATTTCGGCAACGCCGCCCCCAACTCCCATCCTCCCCCTCCTCCTCCCCCGCCTCCCGCCCTCTTGTTTTTAATTACACACTACTCTATTCCTGTCTCAGGGCGTGAATTCCACGCGAGTATTTTCAAGCTGCTTGGATGCACGTCAGCTCACGGCTAACTGGGAAGCTTTGGCGCTTTTCAACATGTCCGACCCGACAGTGTGAAACACGCACGCACGCACGCACGCACACACACACACACACACTCAGCCAGGCCAAGTTATCCAAGAGGTCAGTAATTGAGATGTTATCTCCACGGGAGAGGACGCACTCTCTGGATCATTCAACGTGGCCTCGCCATTCATTTCCATTTGCTCTGAATCATCTCTCGCTCTCTCTCTCTCTCTCGTGATTAAAGCGCCTCGATACCGTTGGCCGGTGGCAAAACGATGAGTAAGTGGCAACTTTATCATGCTGCCGGTGTGCAAGGGAGATGCGGGCACACTAAACAGCCATTACTGCCCGGGGCGGGGGTCTCCATCTGCAGGACGAGTCACGATACCTTCGCAGAACCGTTTATTATTTCATTTGTGCCGTCTCCGATGGCAAATCAACAAAAAGGCCACCTCCAGCTGCTACCAGCTGTTTCCCAAGTCTTTGCCGGCTGCAGGCGAGGACTCACCTTGATTGCAGGTCTTGCCGGTGAATCCGGGTTGGCACTTGCACTTATTGGGTCCCACGCACTCGCCGTGCTTACAGCCCGGCTGGCACACAGCTGTTCATGGAGGAAGAGGCAGATTAGTGCAGCGCCCTGGCACGCTCCTTCCACCACATCACAACGACAAAGCACTTAATCCCACTGCTTCCTGACTTCCTCAAGCCCTTGGTGATATATTATCTGTTTATTCCACATCGCGGAAAAAAGACATCATGATTTGCTATTCTTTCTTAGAATAAATGTTCTAATTATAATTAGGTGATTTTCAGCCAACCACATTGCATACAATCTTTTTTTTTACCTTTAAACATGCAACATTTTAATTATTTTGAAATGCCGAGCCCTGAAACTATTCCCCCCCGTAGACTGAATCTGAAACAATTAGAGCACCGAAATAGTAGGGAATAATTAGCGGCTGCGTGAAGTGGTGATATTTAAGGCGCGTGCAGAGACGTGCTTGTTGCAGGAGCTGCACAACTTCAGCGGGTCTCTGCGTTCGAGTTTGGAGCTCTGCCCTGCTTATCTGACTGCGCCTACTGCTGCCTGCTGCTAAGCATGTTTGATACACGGGGCCTCAGCCAAGTGTTACTAATTTCCATTAAGAGCTTCATTAATTCTGTCATAATACAGTGCAATCAAAGGACTTTATTATCACTACGGTAGAGGGAGCGTTCATGTTAATACGCAGCAGAAAGAGCGAGAGAGTTTCAGGTACTGTAGATGGTGAATATTCTTCCATTTCACCATCTACCAAACATTACTTTACTGTGTTTAATAGTTTTTTTTTATCCTAAATTAAGTTGAACTACCGTAACCTTCCCTGGGGGACACCTGGTAGAACTGAGGGAAAACTAGGCTTCATTTTTGAAAGACACACTTCACATTCACACGAGCCCGTCTCGCGGAGCAGCAGGGATTATACAGGAAGAGCAGTTTAGATCCTCAGGTTTCAGCCAGCGACGCAGTTCACACTGAATTAAAAGGCACAAAGGTATGAGATGAATCCTTTTACTGGAGTAGATAGCATCTCTCGACTTATTCCACTTCATTAGGCGGTGTAATCAAGAAGGCATTGTTAGCCCACCTGGAGAGGACTCCGCTATGAGCCGGGGTGTTAACACACTGAAGAGTCAAAGTCAATTAGAAATTAAATATGGCCCAATTTGTTGGAGGAAAGGAAATGGGCGGCACTTAGGTGGAAGCGGAGCTTTATTACAGCTCGTCTGGTCCTGATGCTGCTGGTTACAGGATACTCAGGTGCGGCGTTCCTGTCACACTCCTACATGCGGCGCATTTGATTAGCGAGATCAGAGGCAGTCATCAACCCGGCTTCGCCTCTGAGGCTATTTTTGAACCTCTGGCCTGGCAGAGTGATCATTAACCACTGCAAAGGCCAGCCCAGCACTAAAAATGGCCGTCCCAGCTGAAGGGCACACATGGCATGCGACCCTTGATCCGCGGACACGTTCCGATTCCAGTTTACATCAGCGGGGTGGTGCTGATGCAGTTGACTTGGATTTAGTATATATAAAGCGTGACACTAGTGTTTTAATCTGTACTGGTGTGAACTTTTATGCTGACGTAATACATAACTGTAAAGCAACATGGAAAACCGTTACATAGTTAATGATGTAGTTGCATCATCTTGCAATTAACTAGCAATGACCCAGAGCTGTTTCTAATGATTATGTTATGCTCAGTTTCTGCTGCTGACTATTTTATTATGAATCGATTCATAGTTTGGCCTAGAAAGCATGGAAACAGCCTGAAAAAGCTCAGGTTTACAGAATCAAATGTGACATCTTCAATTAACTGTTTTTACAGCTTCACAACTAGACAGAATGTATGTGGGGGTGTCACACAGAACAGCTCAGACCACAGTAAATCACAGCTTCATCGCTGGTATAATAATTAAAAAACGTTATGGATTTCAGCTTTGAGCGCTTCATCAGTATTCCAACGACGTGGCCAGAGGGGCGGCTGAATATCAATGGAGGAACTGCAGCATTATTCATGTAAGACATGGCTCCAGGTGAAGTGGGGTCTGCAGGGTTTGAGCCGTTTGCATAGATCTCAGGCCAGAGGGAAGAAGTCGGACACTGCCAAGTGGTGTGAGGTGTTAGTGGTGATGGGGGGGGGGGGGGGGGGCACTTGGCTCTATAAATAAGTGAGGATGTGGCCCCAGCAATACATGTCCAACAGGATTATTTCATAAAACGTGTGGAGCTAACCTTGGGGCCGGCACCTTATCCCGGCTACCCTGTGAGTTAAGGCGAAGAGAGCTGCAAAACAAACAGCCGGACAAACAAAAGGTCGCAGGCGATGTTTAGTCTTTGTGAGGCAAAAACAAACATGACGTTAGAGGCGGCTCTGGTTCTCTTTGACAAGCAAACACTCCTGGAAAATAACAAGCAGTGAAACGCGCCGGTTCTGGAGTCGCACGCGCTCACCAGCCACGGACTGGCGGCAGGTGCCGCCGCCGTTTAATAATTCAGACCGTGTCAGGCTGATGTGAACATCTGCGGGACCGTTCCCGTTTCTGCAAATGTTAACTACGTCGTTCACGTCTTCGATCAAGCGAATGAGCCAGTTTTTCCTCACACTGTGACGCAGTCGAGTGATAATTCTTTATATTAAACACAGAAGTCCTTCACTGTAGAATCAGCTCCGTGACCATTTCCTTTATCGGGAGGAATTTGGTTTTTAAATCAACAGTAGCATAGAATAAGTGTTTCTCCGCGTTCTTTTTGTTCCTGCATATTTATTCTCACTTGCATCTATTTAGTATTTACCTCATTAAAGCTAAACTTTTGCAGTGACCGCGTGGCGCGGGCGAAGTGAAAAGCGGATCTGCTTTCATCACCGACTTGTTAGCTCACATTACCAATTCAGTGGTTTGGCCCTAATCCACATCCACTCAATCAAGCTCAGTGGATTTGTGAAATCCACCTGGACCTCTGGAGGTATTATAATGTTTGAATTATTTAATGTAATGCAGTCCATTTCCTCTGTAGTGCAGAGAAAATGAAAGTCAAATCTAACTGGGAGCAGGTCCACGTTCCTGCCTGACTCTGCCTTCACGTGCATTTAAAGTTAAACCTGATGCTTTCACACCTTCAGTCAATTTAAGTCTAAGGAAGACGTGATAAAATTAATATTTATCTGTTTACGTTACGTCGTATTTCTGTATATTTAGAGTAGCTACATTACACATGAAGCAAAGTCCAACTAAACGCTGATTCGCTCGCAGCGGCAGCCGGTTGGACTCTCGCTCCTACTTTGACTGGGCCTTGTCAGATCCCTGTAC
Organism: Betta splendens; assembly: GCF_900634795.4. NCBI lineage: Eukaryota > Metazoa > Chordata > Actinopteri > Anabantiformes > Osphronemidae > Betta > Betta splendens. The sequence goes on from NC_040881.3 coordinate 7,182,485, forward strand.
AGTCAGCGGAGCTTCAGGCTGCCACACATCTGAGGCTGCTCTCCTTCTTCATCCGTCTGATTTCTCGCCGGACGTCTCTCGTCCGCTCCAACAGCAATCACCCGAGCCTCACCTGAAACGCCCGTCACCTCCTGTTCCCCTCGCTCCCTTTCGCTCTTTTGGGCTCAGGAAGCTTTAAAATAAAGAACCTGCGATCATGTACAGTACAGTAGCTCCAATCTAATCACCTCAATCGCCGCAAAACTCTGCCGGGACCTGAAACCTGTGGCGCCCGCGTCCGCGCACACGAGCGGGTGTAAACACGCACACGCTCGTGATTACAACCCTTCGCCTTCACAAACCCTCTGCCTCCTTTCACCACAGTTCAAATCAGCACCTCGCCGACTCGGTGAAGCCCTGATTGTGGACTTGAGTGAATAGATTCGAGGAGAGCGCCTGTCAGGAGGCGTTTAGCGGCGCTGGAGTGAGCACTCACCCGGCGATTTAACTAAGAGACGCGTTTTTAGACGGGGAAACGCTGGTGGGGAATCAAGATGGCGGCGTAACTTCAAAGCAGCAGGTTAATTTTGGCTCAATGTGAAGCGTGCGCGACTCCAGAACAACAAAGAAAACATGTTCACACACTGTTGTTTAGTTTATCCGACAAGAGATGCAGATTTTCATGTGTCTCTTTTTAATTGACGTCAGCTGTGATTTAGTATCATACTTGATTTCTAGAGGCAAAACAGCGATGGCTTCGTCCTGGAGCGCTCCAACTTTAACCCTCTGGATTAAAACAGGATCATATCAGTCACGTCCTGCATTTTACACCACGCAGTAACAAAGTGACTGGTGACTGAGTCGTCTATTTTGTCCTCCCTAATTGAATTTTCTGAACGTGGGAATGTGCGAAGGCAGAGAGCCCAGCAGCGATGCACTGGGAGGCGCCGGGCAGAGAGGAGGCTGAGCGGTGCCAGGACTGCTGCCGAGCTGGCGCACCGTTCCCACAAACAGGATCAAATGACGCCGCTGAGCTGTGGCTGTAAAACGCCGGGAGTTCAAGAGTGGAGGACAACAGAGGACGGAGTTCCAACAGCAAAGTCACGGCCCTTCGGCTCAGGAGGGGAGTTGTCGCCTGATGACGTGCGGACTCGACAGCAGTGTGCGACATGTTTTCTCACAAAACACACAAAACACGGGAAATGAAACGGGAGGTCATGTGATGATGAAAGCCAACAAATCAAGTCATTACAGTGGTGTGTTATTAACCAAACCAGAGACAACGTGCAAGCGTTTGGTTTGGTTGGTTTTAGGCTGTTTTCACTGCAGAAATGTAAGAACCTGCAACCAGGAGCTTCCATTAACCCGGACAGACTGAGGCTCTACAGCTGTGGCTCTAGTTTATAGTCTCACTGCAGAAGCTATTCCTAAGTTGCAGGTTGCGACGTTCCCGCAGTGGAAACTTCCTGTTCCGTCCCCTTCTAAAGCATCACCACCAAAGCAGCAGCTGTGCCACCGCGGCACCGAGCCATGCACAGGGTGCGGCATCAGGCGGCATTAGTGTGTATATGTATATATGTATATATATATATATATATATATATATATTTACACCTCCCTGGGAGGCGTCGGCAAGCGTGTGTCATAATGCTTCAACCGTACAATAGGACGCAATGACAGGTCGGCTGAAGCCCGAACAGTAAGCGGTCAAGGTTGTTCCGCGTTTTCCTTTTTTTTTTCCCGCAGTGCCGTAATGCGACGTCTACGGCAGCAGCTGCGGTCTCCATCTCAGTGAGAACATGAACGTCAGCTGGTCCTCCTGTCCCAGCAGCCAGCGACCATCAATCAGTCCTCACAGATTGGTCCAGGTGCGAAGCTCCATTATCTGTGTGTGCGTGCGTGCGTGCGTGCGTGCGCTTCCCCAGAGTTTCGTTACTGTGGTACCGCTACACCGCCTCCTCTGCCTGCGTCTAGCACTCTAGCATCTTGGAGCCCAGCTTGAAACCCTGCAACCTTGTTAGCCCCATTGGCCCCCAGCGGCAGCAGGCACGGTGACACTCACGCTGGCAGTGACCCCAGGAGCGGCGCGTCCATCCCCAGCAGCAGTCCACCCTGGCCCCGTACCGGCACAGGCCGTTGGACGAGGCCATCTGCCGCGGCCACCTGCGAGGGGAGCACACAAGAGTCAATTAAAGCGCCCGCACGGATGGGGGGCGGGGCCCGCGTCGACCGCTCCGCTCCAGAACCGCACAGAACGTCGCGGAGCAGAACCATCGCTCTGCGCCGCTTCCCCGCGGCACCACGGCCCGAAAAGTAGACCCGATAGCGCGTCACGTCCTGTCGGCTCACGCGGCGTCAAAGGGGGAAAAGCTGTGTTGAACGCCTGCCAGAGCCGACGTGAACGCAGCCGTCAGAGGCCGCGCTGCTGCTCTGCTCATTACGCGGCGCGTGAAATGCGCCGGAAGCCGCTCGGCGCCTCTGAGAACACAGGATGCTTCCCACTGTATCGTCATTTATTACATTACGGCATGAGTAATGGAGTGTGTACGGCTGAACTGTGTGTTTAAGGAGCCTATCAGACAAGCTAGGGACACTGCAGGATAATATCAGCCCTGCTTCACAGGGAACAGGCAGCTATTAGCTTTCATACAGATATAGGTTCTTTCCCTGAGCTCTACAGTTCCTCTAAGAAAAATTACAGCTGGATATTTTTATTACACCGTGTTCTGTTCAACTCAAAGCAAGAAATATCTTCTTGGCAGGCAGTGCATGTGGATTACCTTTTTATCTGTACCCAGGCTCACCACATATTTATGGAGAGAATAGGGTGAAAGAATGAGCCCATTTAAGGGTATGATGAAAATCCAAGCCGCGTACTTGGAGAGGCTGGCTCCGAGATGTTTCCTGCAATCCAGCAAATAAGAAATGGATGTGATGCAAGGACGGATCAAGCTGGGCGAGTTTCACTCCAGTTTAAGAAAACTGTCTCCAGCACCTGAGAGGTTTGCATAGATCAATGAATAAATTCAACAAATCAAATCTGAATGAACTAAGCTGGCTGCGGATATTTAAAGCTGCACTGGGAACACCTCAATCTGCTTACAAAACAATAGAGGTGCTCTCTTAATACACTTCTACTGTGCCCTGACGATGGAGTGAGGTCGTCCTTCATCAGTATTCAAGGCACATCCCTCGCTGCTATCCCTGCCTGTTAGTGTCTCCACGCCAAGATGAGGAAATGCTAATGCTTGCCCCCACTGCCAATCACCCCGGTGGAAAAGAACCCCGATGGATGCTAAGTGAGAGTGGCAGATCCAGGGAAAATGTTTGTCTGCTGACTGGAAAGGAGGAAGACTGTCAGGCAGGGAGAAGCTCGGAGCACAGAGGAGGAGGTAAGGAAATAGAAAGGAAAGGAAAGGAAAGGAAAAAAGGAAAGGAGAGGAAAGGAAAAAAGGAAAGGAATGGTATGAGGTGAACAACAGTAAAGTATGAACTTACATGGAAACCGGAAACAGGAGCAGTAAAGGAAAAAAAGTGCCGGCCGGCAGGCACACGCCCAAGTGCATTAAAAAGGGACCCGCCCATGCCCCTACCGATTTCCTCCCACCTCCAGCCCTTCTTCCCAATGCCCCATTCCCCCACCTGGCCCTTCCCCCCTTCCCTCCCCTTCCCTTCCCTCCCCCTGCACTGGATTTGTCACTGCATAGGAAGGGTCTGGATAGCTGCCAAGTTTAGATGCAACAATTCCTGCTGGTGACATGCACCACCCACCCACTCACACACTCACACACTCACACGCACAATGACAGCACCTGCTGGCACAAAGATGGCAGCCGCTGTCCCTCCATACTGTACGAGTGTCACATAAAACAAAATGAAACCAAACAAGACACGAAGAGGCGAAGTTCACTCCATTTGCTGACGTATAAATCTGCCGACCTCGAGCCGATTTCACGTGCGGGCTAATTTTCCTGCTGGAGTTCGGCGGCGTCCTGGAGGAGGAGCTGCTGCTGCTGTAGCGCTACAGACGCTCGTTAGCAGCGCAGCTACTGGCTGCAGCTGAAGGCATCTCCTGGATCACGTCAGGTTTGAAAAGGACCTCAGAGGCTCTTTAGCGTCCGTCAGAGCCACGGATCCAGGTGGGCTCGTCTTTACACTCTGATGTCATGGCCTCAGAGCTCCTCTCAAACAATCGACAGTCAGTGTTGTGGCTGCGTTGATCCCTTCGGTCACTTCTGAGGTGGTTGTCTGCCGCCCTCTCTTTTCCACGTTTGCCCTAATTCAGGGGATTTAACATATTTCCAGATGATGAACTTGCTCATTCACTTGTTTATGATTTTTTCCTACAAATGATAATGTTGTAGAGCCGATTCTCTGTTTGCCCAGAGGATGTGAACCAAAATAAATATACATGCAATTCAAGCTTCCTCGGCGCATCGGGATCAAAAGGGCTCGACATCTGACTCCAACTAAACCATGTTACCAAAACTACAAGCACCGGAGCAGAGTGCGAACGCCTACGGGCTCCCAGCGGAAGGTGGGCGAGGTCCGCTCAGCGCGGCGGGCGCGGCAGCGAGACCAGAACTTCACGAGATGCAACAGGTCCAAGCGCTGCCACTGAGGCCCTCTCCTACACGCTTGTGTATAAATACGCGCACAGGCCGCGTATGGACTCGGGTTTCACGTCCTCCCTCCGTGCGCGTTGACGCTGCATTTAGCCCCAGGCAGTCGCGCATCATGACACGCGGCCGAGGCTTTAAGACAATGCAGGAGCTTGTGGATGCATCACATCAGCTCCTGGTCAATAGTGATGCTGTGTTTGTACAGTATATATGTGGAGTGCGAGCGAGCAAGAGAGAGAGAGAGAGAGAAATACATTCTATCAGACGTATCTCGTCCAGCAATTTTCAAAGCTGACATATCGAATGGACTTGAGGACAATCCCTCTATTTATTACCTGCAGACTCTGAATAACAACCGTGGATCGCACGGAGCCTCCGAGGAACTGGGGCGGATAATTATTACCCTTCGCGCATGCTGCGACACCACAGACGATCAGATAAGGGCCTTCCAGGAGAACCCGAGAGCCCGGCACCCTCACCGGGGACACCGGCCTCGTCCCGTTGTCTGCGGACCGCGGGCCCATCAGCGACAGCAGCGGCGCGATGGGAGGCGCGAAGCCCTCGCTCGGAGCCGTGCTAATTTAAATCGGGCCGCCATTAAAGCACGGAGCCGCACTCGAGCACGCGAGGCGCCATGACGACGCGTCTGCAGCGTCCCCTCACAAGCGCTTCTACCATTTAAAGGGTGTGAGATGATTAGAGAGCGGATAACGGCTAATATTCATACTACTGAATGAGCCGGCTGCTGCTCCCTCACGCTGCCTCTCTGTATAGAGGACATGAGCAGCCGTCAGTCTCGCTGCCTGCGCGCATTAATTATACATATAGACTTCACTGTGAAGGCCTGAGGTTGTTGTTGGTCTAAGTTTGTTTGTGCAGCACTTGGACACAAGTGGAAGTGGGTTTCTGCCACTCCTGAACTCGACCTTCCCGCTCGCATATGTATTTTTATCAAGTTACTTGAACAGAGACGCTCTGTTCATGCAGCTTCCCACTGGAATCGTCATTAACACGCGTTGTGGGTCAAGTCTGTCTGGTTCGGTGAGGAGCAGAACAACAGTGAGGCGATTTCAGACTGAGGGTCAGACGATCAATCAAACATCTGACCTCTGATGAAGATGCTGTCTGTTATTTCACTGATCCACTGAATGTCATTAAAAACTATTGGTACATTTTCCTATTCGTACTGCCTGTTAGTCAGAAAACGCAACTCTCCGTGTTTTTAAGCCTCATCCCAACCTCTGAGCCCTGACATTACTACAGCAACGCGACCTGGCAGCGCTCCACGGCTCTGGATTATTACTGTGGAGGTCTGGTATGCGCTGCTTGGCTGCGCTGGGCTTAACAATTTAGTGACATCACTAGGGAAGAATATCCTTTTGTTTGGTGCTACATGACAGCAAATTTGCTGCGTTTGAGCCTGCGGCTGCAGCCGAAGGTAAAAGCACTCAGGCACGGATTTGGCTGGAAAAACGAGGCCCACGAAGGGCGAGATGACTAGAACTTCAGCAACACTCGCCCAAAAGACACGCGTGGGGGTGACTGGGTAATAAATGGCTTCTTAGCCCGGGCTCCGTCTCGGGGGACATTCCCCCTCAACGGATTAATACTAAAACGCAGACGCGTGCTCGGGCAAGTTTGTACCCATAGAAATTGGCAAATTACGGCTGCGGCGACGGGCCGCTCCATCAGCGAGGACGTTAATGATGTGCAGCGTCCCGCTGTTGGGTTGAAGCAAATGGTCGTTACACAAAGGCACAGAGCGCAATAAAAGTCAAGCCTTGTGTGTAGACAGCGTGCCGTCAGATGGAGGAGGGTCACAAAGCAGCGCAACTGTACGACTGTGGGTTGAGTTATTCCAATAAACACTTCCACTCCTTCCCGGAAGCTTTGAAATCCAAATCGCTTTGTTTGGAAAACTTCAAAAAAACGAATTTAAAGTGCGGCGGGGGGGGGTGCACGCCGCATACCTCCAGAGGTCACAATCTATCAACAGGCAGGTAGGATGGCAGGCAGCGCGCAGCGCTCTGAGCCGCACGCCCACCATTTCAATAACAATTACCCCCGTCGTCTACAAAGATGCTCATTCTTCTGGAGGAATTCTGCTGTGGGGCTCCGCCTGTGTGACAAAGGTTCACGGGGGGAAATTAAGCACAGTCCTCGGCTGCCTTTTCTCTTGGATGCTGGAAGTCTGGCAGTGTGTGTGTTTGCGTAGCCCGCTCGCTGTTTTCTTTTCATCTCAACATGAAACACAGTAAGCGAGGGAATAGTTGCTTTTTTTTTCCCCCTATTTTCCTTAAAGGAAAATCTCATCTGAACAAATGCTCCCGGTGCAATTATGTCAAACACGGCAGAAAGAAGCTTTTAAATGCCAAAGGTTAGACCTAATTACAGCTTGGCTTCATTGTGCGCGGTTGTTAAAAAAAAGAGAAGGAGAAAAGCACGTATTATCCTCCATGTTCAGCTCAGATGCACCTATAGGCAGATGGAAATCTCGGACACTTGCATTCTTTGGGGTCTGGCACGACTCCACGCCTCTATCTCCACATTCTGAGCGGATTCGTGTTCGAACACGAAGCACCGGGCGACGCGCTGTCAAATCACTTTGTGATCAGCCCGAAAACTGCGGGAGGAACCGCTGGCGTGGCTTCCGTCACGCGAGCACCGGCCCCGGCGCCGCCGATCGCACGAGCCCACGACTTAAGTGCCCGCGGATAATTAGGCTCACTACTTTAATTAGAGGAAAGTTTGGACCGTAGCGGTGCCAGAGAGGAGCACGCGCCGCGCACTCGAGTGCAGCGCAGCAGCAACACGTTTTCACTACACGGTTGAAATTGGAAAAAAAAATGACTCGCTATTTTGCTACGAAGCCTGCGAAGTGCAGCAGATTTCACTTTTAGAGTTTTTTTAATTCATAAAACTGGTAATCACACTGCAGCAGGTTCCACGAGCCAGCGCGATAACACAAAAGCATCGGCTGCGGTCCGTGAAGCATGTGGCCTTACCTGCCGTCAAAGTCCGCGCTCGCTCGCAACCAGCAGCTGCACAACAGCATCAACTTTATCCATAAATCCATGATCGGGCGAGTTGCGCGGCCACGCCGCTCGTCGTCCCTCGTAACGCGGGAGCTCCGCGTCGGAAACAGCCGACGGAACAATTAGACGTAGACGCGGCGGAGTTTCGGTGGCGCGCGCTCACGCTGCACGGATGGGAAAGGTCCGCTGGCGTCTCCGGCTGTTCGTCTGTGGAATTCAGGAGGTGCGGGAGAGAAGCCAGCGCGCTGCCTGCGAGCGGAGTGACCCCCGCGCGTGCGTGCGTGCGCGCGCGCGCGCGCGAGTATACGCGTGTGGAGCCGGACGCACTCTGGCGGGAGGAGAGCGCACCGCTCTCCGTCTCTCCTCCCCTCACAAGTTCAGTCGTTCGCAGCTCCACGCGCAGCTCCACGCGGCAGCTCCCACTGCAGTCAGACCTTATCGCGCTTCCTCCGAACGACGACGCGGGAGCGCCAGCGCAGATGTGGAAGCGGCGGCGGCGCCTTTTGCTGCGGCGTCATGACCTGCGCAGCCTCGAAGAAGCGTCGCGTGCAGCTCCGCGCCCCGCGTGCTTCGGGAATGCTTTAATTAATTGAGCGGCCTGCCGAGGCACGCAGGTGCGTCGCCCACCCAGGTAGACGCTGCGCTCGTGAAGGCGGCGCAGTGGGAATCGGGCTACGGAGGTGGAGGACAAAACACCAAATGAGCGTTTTGATAAGGAACACTATCAATATGTTTGTGTGCTAAACAGTTTCAACTGAAAACAACCATTTCTTAACAACATTCCCATCATGCTTTGCACCTCGCACGTCTGGAGACCTACGTCCTTCACTGCATGCGCTGCGCTTTTGTGATTCCCATCCGTCGACAGGAGGCTGCGTCCGTTCCTATCAGCGCGATCATCTCGTGCTTGACTCGCGGGCAACACTTCACATTCAGAAACCGCTGAATCAAACTTCCTGCAAAGGCCCGTCTCCTGTTCGGCTGTGACAGCATCCAGAATCAAAGTCAGTCAATAAAATGATTCCCCTGTAAGAAGTGGGCGCGTAGGAACGGACGGGGAAGGAGAAAATAATTGGCAGAGTCATTTCCAGTAATGGAGCGGGAGATGAATGAGATGGAGGCGTGGCGTGATTACCGCGGCTTGTTCGCCGCCATTCCGTGATGCATGGCACTGTTCACCTTGTTAAGGCCCTGCCACTGATCCCATCATAAATCTATACGGTGGAACAGGAGCTTGACACCGGTACAAAGAGGCTTCGGACAAATATGCCACCGCTTGTGCATAATTACACCATAAATCACGATATTTTTCATGACTAAACTGTAACAATGAGCGTGTCTATGACTTATTACACAAAATAATGAATTAGGTCTAACTCCTGCTAACAGACACGTGGAAAACGGAGACTGACAAAAAGGACACAACTTGGTGTCGCTGTCAAGCATTTGTGATGAAAACGTTGCGATATAGTGATTTCCCCCAGAGCAAAAAAAGGGTCATTATTTATGAAACCAAACAACAAAGCAAAGTATAAAACAATAAGCAAGGGTCTCCTCAGCGGAGGTTATTTAGAGGTGACGGCAGCGGATCATCAAGGAATAGACTGCAGCATAATGCCAGCAGCTGGGACGTTGTGTAGAAGGCAGAATGAACTGGTGATTCTGGAGCCACGTAATTATAATCAACAATGTTTATTAGAAAATCAGAGATCACATCAGGAGCAACGTATGCAAAACACAAAGGGCAGCAGCCAGGCCTTCGGTACCCATTTCATCCCACCTTTACGTCGGAGCCTGTTACAGTAACCCAGAACACACAAACAAGGTCAGCGTTTCATAGCATCAGGGAGGAGGCCACGGATAGAGAGCATCAATGAACTGTAGTAATGGAGAGGAATCTCCAGGCCAGCGCACAGAGGCGAGACGCGTCTGCTTAAGAGCGACTGCCAAGATCACAAAAGACAATAGTTTTCACAGATTTGAAAAATCACTCACTCTAAAAGTAGATTTTGCTCAGTGGCTCGCTGTCACCAAGGCTTCACGAGGCTCATTATTAGCAAAGAAATGCTTTGTTTGCATAGAAGTAAGCTCAAGGGTCTAACAGCTATGCTTAAACAAAGGGTCTTGTCAAGTCACCTTCCGGCCCCGGGTGTCGGAGTTGAATCAACCCACTGTTCACCTCCACACTCACACTCGCCACCCACTCTCTCGCTCCCTCCTTTCTGCCTATATGCATTTCTGTAATGTGCACTTGTGCAGAGCCGCGAGCGTGAACAGCGACTCAGACGCCTCCTTTTGAAATAATTCCAGTCCTTGGAGGGAGCTGTGTCTGTGGCCATTCACCCCGGGACAGATTGACTGCGCCGCCTGCATTCAGATGAGCCGCCGCCGCCTCTCCGCCGAGCGTGAACAGGGAAACGACGCCTCCCCCGATTCCTCAAGCATTATTCAGAGAAACGGACCAGTTTCAGCTGATGGACCGAAAGCTTAGGGGCTGCGGAGCGTCTGCGGCGGCACAGGATTGGAAACGGAGAACATAGTGTGCGACTGCGAGCTGCCGGGCTGCGAACGCCGCACTCCTAATCAAGCACGCTGACCTTTTTCACCAGCAGCATCAAATATTCATAGCTGCTCAACGTATTACAGGATGCATAACATATTCACATGCACCCTGTGAGGAATAATCAGGTTCTCTGTAGAACCCGGGCACATCTCTACCGGATGCGTTATTTTGCTTTTGCAGCATCTCACAAACACACACGTTCATCCACAGATCATCCGGCAGGGTTCCGCCTTTGAAGTCCCGCTCCTTCTGTCGGTACCTGGCCCGCTGCTCCCAACCCTTTGCTGCACAACGTGGTCGTCGCCCTATTTAGGCCTTTGCGAGCGTTTTTTTGCTAGTGTTGCCTTCCAGGCCTTCCCACCAGCATGTTGTTCTTTGGTGAACAGCTTTCTGGCTCCATGGTCGTCACCTGCACCGAGTAGCCGTGAGTCTCTGCTGCCCACGAGCGGTCCAGGTCCACCAGGCCCATGCACTGTTTACCTGCAGCAATGCAACCAGAGGAGGGAAGACGATGAGCCATGCAAACATCACTTACTGTCACATAGGCTCTGCATCACATTTACCATCAAATGACCCATTTGTTTCAAGAAAGTTTGAAGACTATAAATATATGATTGTGTTAAAGTTAACTTTACCCCACCACCATAATGAAACTACTGAGCTTCTCCTCATTGTAGTTACATATTATCTACACATACTCTACACATGCATATTTGTATTGTATTGTATAGAAGAAGCAGGTGGCTAATGCTAATTTGAAGTGCCCCAGTGACATCAGCCGACTGTGCAGAGAGCAGATCAAACATGCTTAAAAACTGCTAGCGAGGGGAGGTTGAGCCCTGTTAGCCGTTACGCAGCAGAGAACCACTGTGACAGGTGGCGTCGGGCACGTTTAACAGAGCTTCAGACTGACGAGGCGTCGGGGAACCTCCTTTGATAAACCGGCGCGCTATCAGGGTGAAGGGAGTCCGTAGCATAATGAAACGCCGGCCCGGAGGTCTCTGTCTGAGAGGACACGTCCCCCCCCGTCAATCTGACGATGCCGGCGCGGCAGCTGTTCACTGCAGCTGCTGTGTCACGATGATGAAATCCCGGCATTAACATTTCCCACAGTTGCCTCTCTCGAGCGCCGCTCCCCGAACAACACTGTCACAGAGCGGGTGGGGTGTTGGGTACCTATGAGCCGCCTCTCGGGGGGGAGCTGGACAGCGGTTTGGTCGGCGAAGCGGCAGAGGACCATGTGTTCCTAGAAAAAGACAAACACTTTATGACCGACTTCATCAATGCAAAAGCAAATAAGAAAAAAAGAAAAGGTCTGACAGTCGAGTCTATGGGGTCAGAGATTTGAGAGTCATTCGGTGGATGTAACACAAACAGGTACGTGCAAGCCCAAATTTGTTCTTCTAGTTATTCATGATCTTTTCTTCCCATGACAACTGCTGGGACCAGCGTGAACTGGCAGAGAGGCTGGAAAATGTTCTCATTAAATTACCAGCTGATCACATGGATCAAACTTCTGTGTAGGGACTCAAACTAAACAGTGTTTAATGTCTCTAGCCGCATGGCTCCAGGGAGGAGTGTCAAAATAACACTTTGATCTAAACCTCAATACTTCATCAGCTATTGATCGGGTTGATATGGAAGCTTGCGCAGACATTCACGCTCCCCTGAGGACGAATCCTAATGATATTGATCTTCGGATTTTTAATTTCGCTAGTTGACGTTCTGTGGTTGCTGGATGGCAACTATCCCCGTGCCAAGTGAGTTGATTCATGCATTCGAGTCTCCTGCTGGATAAACTGCGATGCCTATGGGGATTCCCCCACTTCTCATCTGCTGGATGGAACTTACTGCGGGTTCAGAGCTAATTTGGGAGGATTTGCATGCCGCTGTCTTTCCATTGCACGCACGGATTTGTTAACAGCATGATCCGACTCGGAACGTGTGTGAACGCATACCTAACAGCTCCTGGAAAATCAATACAAAGCAGTTTAAACTATTTATCTCTAGTTGGGTACAAGGTTCAGAAACGCTTCGTTGTTACGTTTCACCCCGAAGAGTTTCAAGGAATGAGCGTCTCAGGAGAGCGGCTCGTCATCTCCGACCCGCTTCTGCTCCAACCGATCCCATTCCTCACGCTGCAGGGTCGATGCTCCACGCAAGGCCACGGAGCAGGCGCTCCGAGTCAGCACTGACCCCTTTTATCCCACACCATTAGCCCCTTTTAATAGCAATACACCAGCTATGAATGTGCTGTCGTTGTGTTTAACTGCTTCAGTTGAGCAAGGACAACCGCAATTCTGCTATAAAACATTGCTTTGCAGCTTTCAGAGGAACAGAAGCCGACTGCGGGTCGGGAACCTCACACTTGGGTTCTGGAAAGTCGACCTGAATGACTTTACAGATACGAACATGGCGGTCGAAATCAAAACAATAAGGCCAGACGGGCAGATTAAGAGCTTTAAGGTGGCGCATAATGCGTTTGCAGGTTTAAACAGGATATTGATTTCTCCAGCTGTGTGGCTACGTGTTCTCTGTTTTATTCTCCCAGCAGGAAAATATGGATGCCCTGAAAAATCCCAGCTCACTATCGCAGAACGGCATAATTGTCCAATGTCTGCTAAATAATTTGTGCCTCCACCAGCAGTTAGGTGGTCTGATGCCGTGACATGTCAACGCCCGGGGTTGCTATGATTAGAACCTGCAGCAACTTTTGCACAGATTATCCCCAGGGGCACTGACAGGTCCCATACATCATCGCAGGACGGGCCCTCCCAGAGAAGAGCGCGGTGCCTGCGCTGAGCGATAAGGCAGCGAGGGACTGGAGGGTGCGAGCCTCCCTCCTGCAGCACGGGGAAGCTCTGCTCCACGGCAGCGATGAGCCCAGCGATCACACTCATCTTATCTTACAGTCTTAAACAAGAAGAGGCTGGATGATAATGAACCACGGCCAGTCTGAGCCACCGCGCACTTAAAGGCAGCTTGATAATGATAATGCACCAAATACTGTATGTTTTCATTTGAGCCATTTACAGCGATACTCGCTTGATTTATTCTACTACTTAAGACGTTCAACATTTAAGAAGCTCTTTATGTGTAATCTCTAAAATTGATTTACAGATCTATAAAAACAAAAAGCAAAACTCAGATGCAAACAAATGATGTAGTCAGTGATGTTAAGTAGTAAAAAGCTAAAATCATACCTTGTAAGTCAGAGTCTCCTGAAACCTTTTGCTGTAAAACAAAAAAGAGTCAATGTTAAAAGTGTAGCAATAAAGACGTGTGTTTACACATACATCATATGTTTACCAGCTCAGGTCTGGGCTATACATTCAAATAACAGCCAAACCAGGACCACAGTGGGGTTTTATGAAGGGAAGGTTAACTCAGAATCAAACAGGCGCTTTGGTTTCACAGCTCATAAAAACCTGTGAAGCTCCTGGAATGTCTACACCTGCAGAATACACACACCAGTACCTGGAACATGACCTGGGGGGAAAACGCTAAAAGTAGCAAGGCGAAGACTGACAGTCAGGTGTGAAGGCCCCTCACACATGCTACACAGCAGAAACGCAGCCTCTTCTTGTGTGTTTCAGCTGCCAAGTCCTTTTTCCATCTTTGTTAATATTTTATAAGGAGGCAAGAGGGATGAACCGGCAATAATGTTAGCAGAAACATAGCGTGTGAAAACACAGACCTTGCACTGTGAATTAGGAGATCTGCCCTGATTTAGCAGGATGACAATTAAGAAGTAAAAGAAGTAAAACATTAAAGGAAAATGCATCTTGAACTGTGAAAGCGAGTTGCAGTAGTTACATGTGGCTACAGCTGAATGATTGCAACCTGTCCCTGAACGCCTCACCGGCGCTGCTGCTGCAGGGACGGGTCCTCACGCTACGTGTGGTACCCACTGACCAGAAGTACAGAGGAAATATCTATAGCCATGAAATTGTATCTAATCTGTGGGCACCAAAGAAACCAATTAAGACAACAGAGGCGACGGGCTGCAGCAGAAACACCCGAACGCGTCCCTGTGAGTCACTCGCACACTGCTGCACCCAAATCACTCATCACATTCATACGCTGTGATTATCAGCCGTGCGTGTGCATGAAATGCTCCGGGGGGGCGGTGGGCTGCTGAAGCGACGGACGACGTTTTTAATTAACTGGGCCGACGCGGGTGCAGACGTCGGCCTGATGCTGATTAATTAGACACGTCAAAGATCAGCCCCGTCAATCGGTCGACCACCAGCTGTGCCGTTTGTTTACTATTGCGTGGTGAGGTCTCTTCTCTTCGTCACATCAAACCCAAATACACTGCATATACTGTAATACTATAAGTACAACGTACTTACCTACCTACCTTCACTTGGGTGCAGAATTTTAAGTGGTTCTAATTGTAGGAAATCACTTACACTTTTTGTGCTGTCTGTGTTATCTGCCTCCTCTGAACAGGCCACACACAACCAGACGCAGCCAAATTAGCCTCGACTCCAAAACCATAGATATAATTACGACTTACAGCTGCCTTTCTTTGCCAGTGTTCAGATTCTCAGTTGCTACGGCATCGATCCTACACAACAGCTTTGTTTTGTCGTCCTAAATCTCCAAAAGTTGTTTTAATGACCATGTACCGTGAAACGACTCTTAAGTCATTACTGTACCATCAGTCAACAGACGGCTGCTATGGCAACAACATCAACACCATTAAAGTACAGCCTTTCTCTCCTCTTCTCCCTCTGATGTTTGTCTTTTCCACGTCTGTTCAAGCATATTTTCCCCTAAAGCACCCACGTGACAGTAAATTAGTTGTTTAATTCGCCATATCATAATGTGTGGTAATGTAACACAACCAGCACTGCAGCCTTTCTTGTCAGTACCTTCAGATTTCTGCGATATCCATGACAACTTCTACAAAGGCAATCATCTGCTCTGCTGCTAATAGAACAAGGCTGAGGGTTCCGAGGCGCGAGGCGGACCCTGCTGTGAAGGCGGTGTGACACATCACGTCAGTGGTGTTGATGGGAGACGGGAGGTGAACAAAAAGTGGTGACAAAATATAAACTGTTGATTGTGTGGATGTGTGAGAAAGAGTCAGAACGGGTGTGAAAAAAAATCAGAGGGAGGAGGGAGGAACACATGATGCAGGGATAGAACAAGAGAAGCACAGTGTCAGATGCAGCTGTTTCAAAGCCGACGTCTGGAGAGGTGATGCTGAGCAGAGGAGATGCTGAGCAGAGGTGATGCTGAGCAGAGGTGATGCTGAGCAGAGGTCATGCCAACAGGTACCAACCTCTTGGGGAACGTGAACTTGACCGCGTTCTGAATGAAGCCGTAGCAACAAGGGCTGACGACGAAGGCGGCGCCGGCCTGGATGCAGTGCTCCATCACCATGTCTGTTGCCACGCCGCATGCATGGAGCCCGACCTGGGGCGACAACACACAAAAGCTTTTCTTAGAAACCTTCTCTGTCCTGTGGCAAACGCACCGGAGAGCCTGCACTTCATCTCATTGATTACTTCATAATGTCGGCTGCTATTAAATAAATCGATGCTCGCTGTGGTGCAGACTTTGTGAGAGGGAGCAAACCGTGTGGATTTGTGCTTTTGGAGAAAAGGCACGGACGCATCAGGATTCCTATTGAGTGGGTAAACTGTGCGTGGTGATGAACACCTAGCTATGAATTAGTCATCGGGTGGTTATTGGAGGACAGAGAAGAACTGGAAGACCTTCTATCACAGCTCGTCTGTATTCAAGCCATCTCTCCCCTATAATGCATTACACTCCTCAGAAGCAATGAGTTTAATATCCCAAGTACAGTGGTAAAATAGATGGGTTTCTCTCATGCGTACATTAGCTAAATAGATTCTCTGTTAATGGGCCAAATAAAACGCATTACCACCAAACTGGATGTGACATTAGCAGCCCCGGCTCGCGGAAACGAACCCCGTCGGACCCGAGCAGCCACTTCGACCTTCCACTGTCGCTTTGCAAGAGTTTCACGCTTGGCGCCCGCGAGTCGGAGTCTTCTGCAGCGTCGCCTTGGCAGCGGCGCCGCAGCGCAGGGGTTCGGTGCCAGTCCGGACCGGGCCGAGCCGAGCCAACGCCGGCCGCAGCGCCAGAGATGAGAGAAGATACAGACGCTGCGACTGTGGCCAAACACTCCAGGCCGCGTGTGTCTGGGGTTCAGGTTCCAGAGCCTGTTCTCCGTGGAACACTTACGGAACAGACCCCACTTAACTCTCCAGCGCCAGGAGCCAAAGGTGTTTGCTAGAAGCCGGCGGGCGTCTCACGCGTAATCAGACTTTTTGTAGCTGCAAATGAGCTTTAAGGTCTGTGTGAGGAGCGCTGGCGTGTTTGTCTGTTCATCAGCATAAAATAATTTATTCCTGTTTGTCAGATACACTGATTGAAACACAAAATTACACAAGGAGCCTGCGCTGACGGAAGAACACGCATAGAGTGGAACCTGGGAGATTAGCATCTATTACCTGCATGGGCGTGCGACTACTGTATGCGACGCCTCGTTTTCTACCCCGCATTTATTCATGACATACTTTTCTTTGACAGCGCGTCGCAGTCTGCTGATTTGGAGGAGGAGACAGAATCAGACGTTGCATGATGTTGCATCCTCTACATCTCAAGCTGGAATAATTAGCAGAGTAATGCCATCACTCTTACCCCAGCTGCTTAATGTTGTACATTAGTCATGCTGTGGTAAATCCTAATTACATTTTATAACCTTTAGCCTTAATTTAACACTAACATAGAGCCACTCAACAATAGAAATGAATAAAACTAAATTAAAACCTATTCAGATGTGTTTTCATAGCTAATTATTAATTTCCAATTCTTCATTTGGAAAAAAAGTAGCTTTATCTCTGGTTAATATAATCTCTCCTACTATAAGCAGTACTACTAATGCATTACCCCAAATCAATGTGGCTGGTGTTACTAATTAAAGTGCATAATTTAGAGTGAAAACATATGCAAGGCATATTTTAAACTATCTCACAGACGTGCAGTGTTTTATGGACGCCTTGTTGAATTAAACCTCGTCGCATATATTTTACCAGAACAATATATCATGAATTGATATGCAACAACTACAGGACCAAGGGAACGTGTTCTTTATTCATCTGTCTTCACAGAAGCAACATTGTGCTTTCTATCTGTGTCTTTCCTTCAATGATCGCACGGCTGTATTAATAAGGTGTCATTATTCACTGTAATTCAAGTAATTACATCTGTATCCCGTCCTGTTTGGACCCGAGACAAATCGAGTTCTTGCAGCCCTAATACTCCAGTTAATCAACACCCTCCAGCCATGGAGCTCAATGCAGAGGCAATGGATGCAACACGTTTGAGAAGCTCTGCAGGGGTTCATCTAATGTGTATGAAGCTCAACTTCATACACATTAGATTAGACAGTAGACCAGATTAGTGGAACTTTGATCAGAATACATAATCGTTTTTTTAAGATAGACATGTTGGTGCAATACATTCAAGCTTGATGCCTTTAAATGAAACCATCATTGGAGTTACACCTGATAAAACCCTATTACAACCGATCAATACTCACTTTACATAAGGCTTAAAGCAACACCGGCAAATACAATTTTCCTCACACCTACAGGAATTCAACCAAAGGAATCAATTTCAAACAATCAGCCTTTTAAGGAAAAACAATAATGGACCTGGACACGATAAAATCCAAATCACCTTCAAGCCGCACAGAGCTTCACGGTCTGTTAGCTCAATGTCACTAAGATTAAAAATGTAAAGACTGGTTCTGGTACCAGTGCCTGGGTCCAGCAAAAAAAGGAGGGCAGCAACTGGCACCACAGCTCAATTAGCCAGATTAAATGAGCATGTACAACACAGAACGGGCTTAAAACCAGTGTGATGGCTGCGTCCTCAGGTAGAATGATCTGTGTGGTGCAGGAAGAAGCTTCGATGAAGCAACAGCTGCGGATGCAAAACCGTGGAGAAATCTACCGTGGTGTAGGAGAGGACAAACTTAAGCATCAGTCTCAAACGTACAGTACAACTCAACATTCAAGGGAGAAAACCTGTGTCTGTGTAAACTTCCAGACTAAAGGTAAAAGAAAAAAACGCCCACATATCGAAGACAAGAATAATTTGTACTGTTTGTTTCTTGCCAAGTGGAGCAGGTCTCAGTGGAGTGATGATGCGGGAACAATAGCTATGTCCAATTACAGAAGGTATATATACTCCTATTTGTCCCATAGGGAATTAAAGTGCAGCTACTGGAACAGCTGGCTGCTCCAGAACTGGGCTGTGACACACGGCACGAAGACGGATCTAGGAAAGACACTCACCCGAGAGAAATAAATAACAACAGTGATCAAGAGTGATGATGAGAAAGTTTCTGTGGGGAAGCAAAATGTTTCCGGGGTGGGAACAGGAATCCAGAGACTACAGAAGGTAGAGCGTTCCTGTTTTCAGCCCAAACCCTGATTTTTGTACGACTCTGCCGAATTCAAAGAGCCTGTGAATAACGGCAGTTAAGGACACGTTTGCTGCTCTTATAATTACGATCAGCTTAGAGCAAAGATCAGATAAAGGTGGTAGCCTTGTAATTGGAAACGCCACCCAGTGCTGAATATTTTACTTGTCTTACTTGAATTGGGAAAAAAAAAGTTAAATATTTATTCCCTAGTTGCAGATAACGGAGCAGGATTAAAGCCATTTGCAAAGCAGGAGCAAACAGGCAGAACCGCAGTCTTGGCAGAGCTGTAGGCGTGAAAGTGCGCGATGAATGAAGAAGTGAAAAGGTGACATGGCAAGTTGCCTGCATGAAACCTGCAACAACCGCCAGTCACTCTGACTTCTGTTACAGACCCAAGATGAATCCCGAGCCTCTAATATGAGCAGAGCTCTCGAGATCGTGTCAAAATGTTTGTGAAAGCGAACTAAAGGCATCTGTGGACAACACACATGAGCGGCAAACGAGAGCAAACGAAGGCAAGCGGCCCATTATTAAGCGTCATTCAATAAATCCTTTAACCCTGACATTATATTTGTCCTTCACGCTCCGAGTGAGTATAAGTACCTTTTGGCTTTCCAGTAATCAGCGAGGGGACGGTGACACACACTGCTTGACTTGCAGTGCAGAACACTAAAAGGGTTCTGATTAAAAGCTCCACTTCAGGAAATGAAAAGCCTTCTTAGCTGCTCTGACAAAAATAATCGCACCGTGGCATTTTCAGTTTGAGGATGAGGGAATGACACGCTCTGAAGTACATAAATAGTGTACGACAAGTTGTGGTTGTGGCTGAGTACAATGACGCAGTGTTGATGCACAGAGGAAGCTGTGGTTTACTGGCTAAATTATTAATACGTATTAATACGAACTCTAAATTAAAGGTGGCGTCGTGCCTCAATGTCAGAAAGGAAACTGCTGGAAAAGCAAAATACTGGCAATTATTGCCACATAAATTATAGCTGCACAGGATAATCACTCTGATGTCAGCGCCTTTCTAGATTTTTAATGCATTATAATTAATGAAAGCTTTTCTGAACTTTGATTTTGGAGTTTTTCCAGCGTCCCCACGTCTCGTTATATATTTCTGGTAACAGGGAGCAGTGCAAGGCAGGAAGTCAATGCGATCAGCTCCCGCATTCAGTCTGGACGTAACTGGATGAAGTGGCTCAGCTCATGCTACACATACAGACTGTGGTTGCAAAGGCGAGTTTTTCTCAATTCTATCACATTTCTTCCGTGTCAGTGTTTATTAATCGACAAATTCATCACCATTCAGCTGAGATTGAATGAAATCTGCCCCCGAGCCAGGAACAAACATTGCTTTCTCACCCCGACGTGGAACGGCCCGGTGAAGTAGTCCAGGTTGGCCTGGATGAAGCCGATGTTCTCCAGGCCGAGCTCAGTGCAGCGGCTCTGTGCCCTGACCAGTGACTCCTCTTTGTTCTCTATGAGAATCACCTGGAATAAACACAGAATAACTGAGTGCGACTGCTAGTTCTGATGTTCAAACACACATTCACCTTCTAATATATGTTCATAACGGGACCAAAGCGCGTTACCTGGCAATCGGGCAGCGCGTGAGCCAGGACGATCCCCACGTGGCCCTAAAATAAAAAGCATCAGAATGAAAATGCACGACAGGCGGTGTGATTAGCGCTGCCCCGTCCAACCAGGCGCTGAGCCTCCAGCCACCTCTGCTCATGCATTTTCATGAGGGCATTTGCCGACGTGCCTGCGTGCAGTGGTCGACGGAAGGCATTTAAAGAGGAAGCGGGAGCTCTGTTAATGGAGCCGCGGCCGCATGCAGCCACGATCCGGTGAAACCTGATAAATATACATGCTGACGGATGCGCACGCGTACCGTTCCGCTGCAGAAATCCACCACGGTGTGGCCCGGCCTGGCTAGCTGCGTAACCGCGGCAACCAGGTTGTTCAGCTGTTGCCTCTTCCTGTCTGCACGCACGTCGGACATTTTCCCTGCAAAACAGTAAAAGTTCTCATTGAATCGCAGCAACTTTGCATCTCGGCCGGTTGCCGTCAATATTAGGGCGACTCTAAATCAGTGAAAGAGGCATGTGATCATTTGTTAAAGCTCACACTATCACTCTAATGTCTTCCTGTCTGCTTTTTTTGTGGGCTAAAAACAGCAACTACTCAAGTTGTGATTTACAACCGGCCATTTCATGTAATGGCTGCGGCTCAGAGACGAAAAGGCCTCCGCTCGCTCATCAGCATGTTTCCAGCCAACCGCCGACTAGGGAGGCAAACAATCTTTTAGCGTCGTCAAAAGCGAGTCTCTGAGGCAGACGCTTGCTTCCCCCCTTGCAGTCGGAGCAACGTGTCCCCCATCAACTCAGAGCACATTTCGTTCCCCTGCATCCTCCTCTGCCGACGCCGAACCTGCCAAGGCCCGCGTGCTGTGCTGACCCGAAGCCATCGCCGCTCCATAAATCTGGACAGATGAGTGTTTCATTAGCCTGAGTCACACGCTCGCATTCACACGGCTGGAGTATCTGAAAAATGCACGCCCCTCCTCAAACTGCTTTGCATTTGGGAAGGAGAGGCGGCGGAGAGTCCCCACTGTGGCGACACAAACTGGACATTTTCAGGTTTTTACACTGGTTGATACTGAGCTGGTCCCAGATGTGGGATGAGCACAAGAAAGGCACTGGGAGAAATGTACATCTACGAAGGAACGTCAGGAGGTTATTGACAGGACATGAGAAATAACATTTAACATCTGTTTGATGCAGTGCCAGTACTTTACCAGACACATCCTCCAAGCGCTTAATATGTAGTGAGAGAAAAGAACACAATGAGCAATTGTTCATATAGTTCCATAGTCTTTGTGTGTTTGACCTTCATGGCTTTTAGCTTCTCTATTCAATGAAGCTACCTACAGAGTGGGTGGCAGAAGAAAGGCGATCAGCTGCTCGACACAAGAGTTATTTTTTTAAATATTGCTATAATGAGTGTGAGAGAGGTCTTTAAAGTTTGTGCCCTTGGTCACTGGAACTGGATCCAACTTTATTTCAAACAGGCTAAAAAACAGAAGAGTACAAAGCAGAGAACCTCCATAAAAGCTGAATGAGGGTTTTTATGGGTTTTTAGTGTCTTTACCCACAGTAGTAAGCAGTAACTTTTAGTAGAATTTACTATAACACACCGGAAGATGGAGGCTAAACGCTAGGCTATTTTGGGTCACCCACATAATGACTTGCAGCCCGCGTCTTCATGATACACGCTCCATCTCTCAGGAGAATCCTAGCACTGAATCCCCAATCCACTTAACAGCAGAATGCTGATACTGCACGATTCTGTGAGGCCCTGGATTAATTCATCCATCCGTTATCCCGAGAGCCTTTCGCCCCACGGGGTCGCAGGAGCGCCGAAGCCAATCACAGCTGTCACTGGACGAGCGGCAGACTGCAGTCCATCACTGGGCCAACACTCGGACACAAAACCATCCAGACCGACCGGCAAGTCAGAGTCCAGACTGCAGCTGTGGTCAATCACACTGCGCGTAATTAAGGAATACTGAGAGTAATTAAACAAGAGTAGGAGTCTGCAGCCGCTCCACCCGCTCCGTTAGCATGTTGGTATGGCCTCAATGGCAAAGCGCCCAATTATTTCACTACAACCCGGCGCAGGTGTGACCACCGGGGGGTCAGAGTGAGGATTGGTTTACGGCTGTGGATGGCTCCTACTGGAGGCTGCCAGCAGAGCCTTGACCCGCAGGTCAGCAGATGTATGAGGCTCCCATGGTGCAAGTTTACTCCACACTTTCCCCACTTTCACTAACTGCCCACTTTATTAGGAACACCTCTACGCTCCTATGCAGAAGCGTTGCTAAGAAGTGTATTTACTACTGTAGGACAATTTACATACATGAGGTGACAGCAACATCAGAAACACTCCCTAATATAAAGCAGACCAGGACGACTCCACCACCCACCAGCAGCTAAATAATGAAAACTAAGAGTGATACATTAAAACCTTGTTACATTTCTAGCAGAGCTGCTGTAATGGATGCCAGGTGAGGAAAAGGCGACGATATGGAAACTACTATTGGTATGAATGACAACAAATACAACAAATGCATGAGAATGAGGCCCGGGGAAATAACACACAACTGCACTCACACGGGAACCTCAAAAGGTTTATCACAGTTCACAAGAGAAAAGCAATCCCAGGGGCACGTGATTCAGCGAGAGCTCGGGAGGAGGCGGGCCGGTCTCCTCTTCTCCTCACGCATCCCGACTCGATCTGCGTGCTCACGACACTTCATAAACAGCCACAGGAATCACAGGTTTGACAGGAGCGGCCTGCAGCTGTCATCCAGCCAGGTCCAAATGATCCACCAGACAGAGGAGCCGCTGACAGGTGGACATTAGCTCAGCTATGCTGCTCTGCCATTAATCACCCTGTGTGTGAAAGGCTGGGGATCGGCTCAAGTGTTTCAACAATTAGTCAGGCATTTTATTATCCTAGCGCGGTGTCGAGTGCAGTGCACTGTACAGGGGAATGCAAATAAACATGCACTCGTCACCTCCGCAGAGGCAAAACTGAGGCAACATCCAGTCAAGCTTGAGCTCAAGTGAGACTGCGTCAAAGAAGATTAAACACTATATAAAAAGCTGGAGTCATTTGGCCCATGACCTATAATTCTGTTTGTATTAGACAAACAGAGAGCGTGTTTAAAATCTTATGCAACAAGCAAAAGCAAGAGCGTTGACTCGCGGGGAAACTCTACTGTACCTTGTTTCCATCCAAGCATTAATGCAGGTTTTAGCGCTTTTCTAAAATCAGGTGCCGTTCGCTGAATAGTGCTTCAGCTCATCTGCAATTACTTCCAGCAGCTGTCGTGTCTTATGTTGTGCACAGTTTGTTTTCGCCTGCATCAGTAACATAATGTCAATATTCACTTGCTTGCTGGAGGGTGGAGGAGAGAATATTTATTCCCTCTCTGCACACGGGCCAGTCACAACTCAGTGTGTTGGTAGGTGGAGAAAATGTGGTTACTTCCTCCTTCCTTGACCTCTGAAATAGTCCACTGAAATGTTCCACTGGCTGGAGTCTGATGGGGCTCAGGTGTTTTCTTCTGAGAAACCTGTGTGTTTAACCTCCCTCGACAAGTTAACGTGAACTGAAAGCAGAATAAAGTGATGTTGATGGTGCCAATGAATAAGCACAACAAACACTCTCCCACATAGACGACGACTGCTCCAGCGCCACCGAGAGCCAGTCCTGCAGAGACAAGTCTGTTTTTCCAGTAGGCTTCCTCTGCTTCCCTGACATTTCCCAGTGCTTGGTGAAGGGAAAACATGCTGTGGCTGCATCATCATGTAGACTGAGCATCCATTAGCTTGTTTGTCCTCTACAGCTAAAAGGTACCTAGCACTGCTGCTGCTGCTGCTGCTTCTGGCAGTGAGCCCTGCTCGATTCCTTTTTCCCCTGATGCTGCAAAACTGCCCACGGGCTTATCAAGCAGGTTTATCGTCTAGATTAGAATGTAAACACGCCACGATGGTGCAGGGGTCCTGTGTTTGGGCTCTGCAGGATCCAACAGCCACCATCTGTCAGAGGACATGCTGGTTTAAAGTGCAAACATAAAGACAGAGATTCGGTTTAGATCGAGTTTTGAATTCATGACTTCAATTTTCTTGGTTCTGGTCAGAACTATATTTATTGCTGCTCTCTCCAAACTACGGGAGAAGAGCCTTCATGAAAAATACATTTGAAAAAATTGAGGTTCAATTATGTTTGAGGACAAATTCAGGTTATCTTTAGCAAAAGAAAGTAGCGGCTCCAGGGCTAAGCCTGTTATTTTACCAGCATATAGTGCTGTATATTCTTTGCAGCCTCAATGTTAGATGGTAGAGTTTCCACTTGTTCATCTGAAGTGAATACATCAGATTAACTCAGCTCAAAACTGTCCAGTATCTAACAGGAGCGGTGCCGGCTCATGTTTAGCTTCCACAGAAGAAATAAACTTTGTTGGACAGTTTGTATAAATCTAATGCATTTATATACCGTATATATATATATAAAATATATAAAAAGTCTGTATAAACAGGCATTTTGGATAGAATACAAGTATGCAAGAACGATAAGTGAAATAAAAACAGGAAGGTGCAGTGGATCATTATCGTCTGCTCCTCTGATTGTATCACGTTTGAAACGTCTGGATCCTGCTCAGCTACTCGTGAATGTTCCCTCGTGTCAGCCCAGACGCGATCAGGTTCAGAGCTTCAGTCCTTCTGAGGAACAATAACAAGGTTTTAGTTTTTTTTTTGTTCTGTCAGCGGCTGCGGGAGGAAGCTCTTAGAAAGTCAAACATTAATGCACAGTGAAAACGCTAAAATAACACTCAGGCACAAACCTAACCTGTTAACACCTACATCCCGCTAAGCACAAGTGCTGCAACTGCTCAGTGGAATAAAGACGTAAATGTGCCGCGTCTCAACAGAAGCTGGACTAATGCAGCCGCCGTTGGAGAGGAGGGAACAGCTTTGCTGTGAATTACATAGAAGGGTTTTGCAGGAACAAACACAACTGCCCTAAAAAGGCCTCCAGCAACCAACCACATTCTGGTTAATATTAATAATATTATTAATATTATATAGTAATTAGGGCTAAAAAGAATAGAAAACATTATGTCATTCATTTAGAAAAACAAACTGCTGTAGCTGTTTGGTAGAAAAGGGAAACATCCCCTTTAACCTTTTGTTGTACAGAGCACTTGTGCAGCACTTTTACATCCAGTGTGACAATGAAAACGTGCTCTTCTATTAGCGGGGTGGAAACATCTCACCGTGCTCATCACAGCTTCTTAAACTTTGCTTGATTATTCTCACTTTTATAATTCATTTAAATGACAAATGTAGTTATTCAAAGCTCCTGCAAATGATAATGGCACAAAGAGAAGGCTCCTGTAATGAACCATAGGATTTTGTTCTGATTAAAAGAAGTCGGCTCCCAATTACTGGACTTAATAAATGTATTCCAGGTAGTAACACTGAAGGTGCATAGAATGTCTGGTACAAATGTTAAACCTGTCTACGGGCAGGAATACAAATGAGTCGCTTCAAATAAGAGCCGGAAAATGAAGATCAAGATATCTTTTGAGGTCTGTTCTTTAGCAGAAAGTCATTTATATAAAATGTCCATAATAGAGTAAATAGACATTTATGTCATTTAAGATTCCTGCCATCACAACTTCTGTTTCGTACTAGTATCAGGAAGCTGGTAGCGGCAGCACATGGGCAGCAGTCACAGGCGACTCGCAGCCACGCTTCCTTTAGCTTCTCTTCTCCACGCAGGATAAAGTCTTGACTTGCAGCCTGTCGTCTCCCCGGCGCCGCTTGACGCAGATGTGGCAAAACGACTTCTCCGCTTTAAAAGTCGAGGACTTTGGAATTGATCCGTCCTGTCAGCGAAGTTGTATTTGCCGCGGGCAGAGTTGTGGCTTCTCAGAAAGGATTCGGATAATTGAACTGCGTCGATCGCGACGGACGCGTTCGCAGCCGAGCTCAGGCGCGGAACAAATGACCCGGGGCTGATCACGGGCCGACATGGTAAACCACGTCCACGAGGCAATCGCATTTCATGCTTCAATTTATCATCCTGTGACAAAAAGACAACTGCTCTCCCAGCTGCAATCGACAAAGAACGTCTGGTGGAAACGACCTTGAGTGACCTCTACTGTACCTGCTATCCTGGCTTTAACCTTTGGAAATCGCAGCATGAAAAAAAAAAAAAACACGAGACCACAGAGAGTCCTGCACATTTTGAGATATGCTACAATGCATCACAGTTGTTTCAGTTCTTTGCAATTTTTGTTTGTGCCAAATGTAATGAAAATCCCTTTATGCTGCAGCATTGACGGGAATGAGAAGTGATGCCAGAATCGACCTCGAGTTCTGTTTGAAGCTTCAATGACAATCATGCCTGCCTGTGAAACTGTGGTCACAATAAAAAAGGAAATTATATGACTTACAAAAATGTACAACATTAACTGGATGGGGAAATATAGGTTTCTGAAATATTTAAAAAGGGAGCCATTTGTCCGGTGTCTTTTAGAAAAGCCCTCTATGACCATATGAGCTTCTCAAAGTGAGCAGCCTCTGCATCTCTGGCTCTTATCAAAGTCAGGAGTAAGACGTACTCCTGCTGTGCAGGACGCTGTGGTAGTTTGGCTTTTAACCTCTAGCTCTGCAGCGCCAGCACCAGGAAGACTAAAGGTTGGACTGGGACCAGCTGGCACAGCCGCTCCTACTGGTTTGGTCATGTCAAGCCAGGGTCCTTCTACTGGGAGAAACAAGGGGACTCCCCATTATCCCAGTGTTTTAGCAGAGAAGCCGTTTTTCTAGATGGTATTTGTAACTGCAACCTGACGACCATGAGGTGAATCCATATTAAACAGGGGACTCAAAAACCTCATTTTTGATTTTGCATATTTATCTCTAGTATAAAAAAAAGGGTGTTTCAAAACCTGGTGTTTCTGGACAGATTATTATTCCTTTAATGTTGTGTAAAGCAGATTAGTTTGTAATAAAAAGAACACATTAGCCTCAATATGTATCCTTTTGCTTATTACATCTGCAAATGTCTTGGAGCTGCACAGATATTCTTATTAAAGAAAGTAGGACGAGAACCAGGGGACCGCAGATTGGACACAAACACTACACGTGCCCTTTGGATAATTAAAGCCAGATTTAGATTAATCATTATTCTGTCTCGCTCAGCCACCTGCAAATTAGAAAACACTTCATGCAAACTATTGTTACTCTCTAGTTTTTCCTCCGGTTACTCATTAATTTGTTACTTCTCTCATTTCTTACAAAATATAAAATATTTATAACATCTTAACAGACACATACAGTGCAGTTTTACCGGCCAGAATGTAAAAGCACAGAACATGAAGTGATTCTGCTGTTCAATGCTCTGTTAATGCAGACACAGAGCAAACGTGCACAGACTTTCACGCACACCATGACACAAACGACATCCCACCCTTGCAGCAGTGTAAGACCACACCACGAGGGAAAAAACGTCCACTAACAAGATGCCGAACACAAACAACAGAGTCAAACACGATCCTGTTGTGAGTCAAATTAGATGTGGGCACTGGGGGAGGTCTCTGATACAATAGGAGCACATCTCAGGGCACATACTGAAACCAAATATGACACATCATCTATTACTGTGTTCAACAAACACAGAACACAACACCAAGCCAAGAGTCTTTGCTGAATAAATGAGGGCTTCCAGAATAATGCACTCTGCTCAGGCGCCGGAGCCAATACACGAAAAAGCCATAAATGTAGATATCATAAAGGGAAATGCTTTAATGTTGTTGTCAGAAGTTTGAGAAAATACATTGTATATATGCCCTTCATGTCAAAATGGTGCTTACGGCTTAAGGTTCTGGGTAAAAGAGAAAAGTGAAGAGGTTAGAAATTTAATGAGGATACAAGTCAGGCAGAAGAACTGAAAGAGAGGAAGAGAAAAAGCAGAAACAAAAGAATGTCGCTTTAAGTCAGACCTCCTGTGATATCAACAGCCTCTGAACATATAGAAGAGAGAACCAACACACAAATTGTGCAAATGAAACCGACAGATGTTCTGAGCCCTCTTTCAAATCAAGGATCATGTCTCTGCTTGAGTGGATAATTTGGGTTACTGTAATTGGTTCAAGACACGGTGGAGAACGTTAATCATCAAATCAGAGTGAGTTCCTGAATTATTACATTATTTTATTGTGCAAGTGCAGATCTGTGCTTGTGTTTGCCTTGTTTACCTTTCTACTGTTTGACTTGTGCAACTCTGCAACTTACTTTACAATGTTCTAAAGAACTAGTAGGAGTCCAAAACAGACCATGCATCTGATTCAATTAAGAACATTCTCATACATATTTTATGCAACTATCATTAACACAACATGACTTCTGCACATTTCAGAACACATTTTGCTGAAATATGCTATCATAGCAAATAATAATAATAATAATACAGGAACAAACACACACGGTTTAAGTGGATAAAGTGCAGTAAATGGTTTCTTGGTTTCCCATTCTGCTCAGGGCAGAAAACACTCATCGGTAATTAATTGTAAGTCAAGTCAAACGGTTGGTAAGAAACAGCGTAATCCAAAGCCCAGTGGAAGCTGACTGAGGCTCCGGCTTCATACGCATGCTGCAATGCTTCACCGAAATGTATCAACAAAGCAAATGGAAGGAAATGAATGAATATTCATGGGGTGTCATTTGCACAGGGCTCATTACGGATGCAGCCGGTGGCTTCGCGCAGAAATGGGCAAAACCCAAACATCAGTGCAAACAGTGAAACTCTGTAGCAACCCTTGGGGGAGTCGAGATGTGTTTGAACTTGAATTGTAGAAATAAAGTGCCAATTATTCCTCTAATTGGATGTAACAAAGCTGGTTGGCTGTTGCGCTTGCTCCCATGTTTACGGCGTATCTTTAAATCTCCAATTTAAAGGCTCTAATGACTTCAATTAATTGAGAATGAGTAGAGTGATTTCTGAGTCGCAGCGTGCTGTTTGCAGCTATAAGCTCAGGGGAATGAGGCGTTAACCCAGCGTTTGCCCACAACGCAAACAGATCCCCGCTAATAACATTTGAAATTAGATCCATGTGCTTTTTATTATATTAGCGTATGCTTCCAAAAACACTGGTCTTTAGTTTTAATAACAAGCAATTTACCTTAAGTTACACAACCAATGAACAAAACTCGCACAGAAAATCAGTACAGTTGCAGCAACGACCTGCAGGTCGAAGTCTTTAATTATGCTGTGAAATATTTACTGAATTCATTTATACAGCTCTGCAAACAAACAGCGCTGGTTCCAGCTTCATTTCTGTGAGAACTGCGGTAAAAGTTTCTTCAAACACCGACGCCTCACTCAGAACAAATTACAATCACGGGTCGAATCCTTTGACTTTTCATCAAGGTCAAATCTCCTATCTGTTTATTTTGCCTTTTAGACATTTAGTCTCTTTATAGAAACCTAGACAAGGACATATAAATGGAGGTGAAAGTCCACATAGTGAGGAACAGCTGCAGTTCCCTGCTTCCTGTGCAACTCAAGACAAACACCTTCACATTGTTCAAATTCGCCCTGTGTCTATTTCTGCCTGTTCAGTGGTTGTGGATCATGGAGCTTTGCATATGTGGCCATTTTGAAACTTTTTAAGGGCACTTTATGACTTTCCATCAACAATTAGGAACACAGGCTTCATAGTGGCTCCGGCTCGAAGGACCCGTGGGTTCTGTGCCCCGCTGGCTCAGCCAGTAATCAGCCCCCAAATAACTAGCATTCAGGTGAGCGGAGAAAGAAGCGGAAAAGCCAACTCGACGTTTGTCACCTACACTTTAGCGCTCAGAGGAACCCACAAAGCTTCCGCACGTTTGCCGATAAAAAAGGTGGCGCGAATGTGTGAACATAAGCTCCAGACTAAGCTGATGTGGTGCGCTTTAAGCGGTTAAACAGATCTGTGACAAAGCCTGCTGTGCATCTCTCAGCGGAGCTCTATTCAGTCTGACAGCTGGACGAAAAAAAAAAAAAAACACCCACAAACTCCAATTCAGCTGCACGAGGGAAGCGTAGAGTACAAGGATGAGTTACTGCTTCACTGTGTTGGATTTACATATCTGATTGCAGCTGATGGGTTTCATTCTAGAGTGAGATAATGGATTCATTTTAATTAAACATCTTACGAGAGGTTAACACTGAATTCAAAACGATAAAACGTACGAGATCAAAGCTTTTCTAATTATTCCATTACTTGGTGAAAGACTACGCTTGTGACCCAACGGTGGGGGAGGGATGGAATACAGATCTGCCTGCAGCATTTACCACTTTAAGAGTTTTAGGAAAAGACAACCGGGTGTGTTGTGGTGGAGACCTGTGGCCTTTGAGGACCAGAGAACCAGCACAAACCTCATCACAGCGACAGTAACACAGTAAATAACGTGAGCAGTGATTTTCAGTTCATCTTCCAGCAAAAAGGCACAAACAGTAGTTAGTGGTTTCACAAGTGCGTTAATTGATTTTTGTATCTACTTAGCAGCAAAGCTACAAGCCCTATTACGACCTGATACACCAGAACGAGGCCCAGTCACGCAGCCAGCAGACACCATTCATTTTACCTCATGCATTTGTCCACGCTGCAAATGCAGGTTCGATATTCACTCTGCTTTTAGGCCTGATAGGGTTTCCATGAGCGCCCGGGGGAAATAACTGGCTATAAAGCTGCTAAATTGTCCATGTTCATACACTGAAATGCTCCACGGAGCCAGGGAAACTGCAGATCACATCATTTGCGCCATTGTTAATATAAATAAGGATACTTACCATGGCAGCGTTAACTGTGACTAGACTGTAAAATGATGTGACATGAATTCCTGCCAAAATTAGATGCAGAAATAAAAATCTGACGCCTTGAACATTCATGATTTGTAATCAGTGTCCTTTCTTCAAATGGCTTTAATTATTATTATTAATATTTATAGTAATAATTAATGAATGGATTGTTATGTATGCCATTCATCATCATAAGTCTAAAAGGAAATCAAGTAATATTTGGTTCTGGACTATAAGTCGAGCTAATTATCTTTGTCCGTTCAATAACAGTAAAATGAAATGCCTGAGGGAAATTACTTCCACCAAAATAGTTCACAATAACCAGATGATGATGAATTCAACAGCACAGCGTCAAAACGCATAAACCATCTGTATATTAATGTCATTAAGCCAAAACAAAAGAGAATAAAAAAATCTACCTACAAATGAAAACACTGGAATTTCATCTTTGCTGCGTCTGACTGACAATGAGCCTCTCTCTAATTTCCCAAACTAATTTTCTTAACATCTGAGGCTCTTCTCCGGAAGACAAACATGACACATGTTTAACTCCTCGTTAGACCTACGCACAGAGGAGGGAAAACAAACCGGGAGCAGGAGGCCGTGGGCCGCGGCGTCTGCGAGCCAACGCGTCTGCAGGGACTCCAGCTACAAAGACGGCGACGGAGGCGGATGTCGAGGAAACGGCGGCACGTTCCAGCGCGCTTCACAGCCTGCTTCCAGGCGCCTCAGGATGCCGTGAAGGCACTCGACACCACACGAGCGCTGGGTGCTGCGCAGATGAAGCCTTTCCAATCAGACGGCAGGTTTTTATACCGCCACTAACTTCCATAAGGACCTGTATGAAATCGTCCCTCCACTCGGCTCGGCGATTTAGTTTAACAGCCCTCGACTTCACTGTTTTCAGTCACGTTCATCAAAATCATTCTGAGACGCAGCAGGCAGCTGTTTTAGGCAGGAAGCTTTAAAGAGCCTTCATGCACTAAGTGCTCAGCTTTGGTGACGGCACACACAAAGTGAGCGACTAGCTGGCTGCTCAGCAATTAAACCAGCCGCATACTTCCCCCGAGGGCTTCTCGACGCTCAATGCACCCAGTCGCCAGAAACACAACTCCACATAAATGCTGCTGGTGCCGTTTGGCATCTGTGGCACCCGACAATGAGCAGCTCAAAAGCGAGTCATCAGCGAGTTCATCTTCACACAAGCAGCAAAAGGTTTCAGGTTTATGAAGACGTTTGTTTCTAAATCCAAGAATTTCCCATTGGATTGAAAGAGAGTTAATAAGCATTCAAGCCCAGATGATCAGAGACTGTCGGAGACTCTTTGAAGATATTTACAAGAGAAACAAGACAAGGATGACTATTTTAAGAGAAATCGAACTATTCCACCTCCAACTAGTTCCCATGTTGAGTTACCGCCGCCTATGGAGTCCATGATGCATACAGTATTAACCCAAAACGGTGGAGGCAGATGGACGCGCACTGGTAACGACATGTATAAAACTAATATAAAGCTCCTATACTTTGGGACGTTATTCCTCCAGCCAAGCGCCGTGTGAAATCTCAATCACATCCCTGTCGCATTCAAAGCTGGAAGACGGAGAAAAACGGTGGCAGTTTTCACTTCAGCGCTTCAACTGTCACACTCCTGTAACATAAGACAGAAACATGGGAGCTCATCTCCGCTCCTTGTACCAAAACAACCCCGGAGGATCTAATAGCAGCATGTCTCAAGCACGACAACTATGCGCTTTCCTCGGAGCCTCCTTTTTTTATGCCCCATTGTCTCGTTCACCCTTTATCCCCTGCCTTGTTTTCTCCTGATAACCCTTGTCTCTCCTCACGCCGCCTTGCCCCTATCTCCATCTCCCACTGTCACACTCTCCATCATTCCAGCCCGCTTCTCCCCGCTCGCCGTTAACCCTTCTCTCTCCATTAAGGGCTGGAGACAAAACATACAAAGGCCCCTGTTCATGTTTCTGTTTACCTGAGTGCAGACAGCCCTCACCACACTTAGACAAGCACATGGACCTCCCATTCACAGAGGCCCCTTTGTTCCTCCATACATCGTGCGCACCTGAGCGCATGAGTGGGATTTGTTACCATTAAATGCAAATCAGCCGAGACAATAGAAAAAAGGCAAATGGAGAATTAAAGAGATTTTCTGCCTTAGAGGCTTTTATCCTTACGAGTATGTAAATTGTAACCGTTTCCACTCCGCGGGGATGCAGATAAACAGCTGAGATCTGTAGCACGATTAATTGAATGTGCAGCGAAACTCGCGACGTTAAAGCTAAAAGTCAGCACTTTAACTTCCTGTTGCACAAAGCCGGTCAAATAGAGAGAAATAAGCCAGCACACATAAATAAGCCTTCAAAGGCGGCGCCTTCTATTCGTTTTGCAGGTATGGAAATATTTATGCATGCGTAAGGGGAAAGCGCTGCAATTTTCCCTGTAGTACTGTACAAGTAGGCGTGTGTGCAGCCATTTGTGTATACTGTAGGAGCAGATGGATGGGAAAGCCCACGCGCTGGGGCTCAGGACAAATTGGCTGCCTTTCGTCCCGGCTTCCCTTTAATTACACAGCGCTGAAGCGCAGGGGCTACCTGCCCACCGAACTAATACTGCACCGGCCCAAACCAGCGGCGCTGTTTATCATGTAGAGTGCCCACAGAGTGGCACAGCTCTCCGCGAGCCTCACGCTCATAATAGAAACACTAGCCCGC
The DNA here is from genome assembly GCF_900634795.4 of Betta splendens. Taxonomy (NCBI): domain Eukaryota; kingdom Metazoa; phylum Chordata; class Actinopteri; order Anabantiformes; family Osphronemidae; genus Betta; species Betta splendens. Next base: position 7,216,306 of record NC_040881.3, read on the forward strand.
GTTAATGGGAGCACTTTTGTCATGTGCGGATTTTGGGATAAAGGGATATTAGATTGTTAAAATCTTAGATTGTATTACGGATATTACAGCTTGTACAAATCTGTACAGAGAAGATGTAGCTAGTGGAAGCCAGCGCCACACTGGTTTGAATTGTTTGTATGTCAAACTTGATGCAAATACACCAACTGACAGTTTCAATTAAGGTCATTAAGTAACATTCACACATACTATTTAGCTGGAACATTTGTTAATTGGATAAAAGGATAGATAAATAAATACACTGATAGCAGAGCTGGGTGACAGAAGCGTCTAGGCAACAAGCCTAGACACAGTGACATCGCCGTGCCAACCAAGCCCTGACGTTTGGAGATGCTCTGACTCCATCGCAAACAACAACAACAAACAGTGATTAATTTTTTTTCATCTTTCAACAAATCCATGTCAAAATGTGGCCCTGGCGTCACCTCCTTCAGCGTTTATGCCTTATAGCATAGATCCACAGGTAAACATACCCTGCCTCAATTTAGAGTTTTATATTCTTACTTACTTTAACAATTATGGTTAATATATAATATAGTAGCAATAACAATAACAACTACATTACAGCAGCTCCAAAACGTACAGACACTCTTTGCAGGTAGGAGAAATGGAGATAAAGAAATGTCTCCTCTCAGCTTCACTAGTGCCACCTGAGGCAGCAATCAACAACCCTTCCACTGCTTATTAAACACTGCCTTCACTGCGGTCGCTCTCCACGCACGCACGCGTTCAACGTTGCACATTAGTTGTTTGCACCTTCCCCGTGTGCACGCTTGTGTGTTTTTGTCACAGACCTATTTCACACTCTCACCCCACAATGTAAGAGGGATAACGCATCCAAATAAACACTTTAGAATTCATTAGGGGGCTCATGGGGAGACGCATCCATCTGAAGTGGAACAGAAAGCCATGCAGTGTCTCAGTGGCAAATGTATTTTGGGGCGAGTGGAGGTTGGAATTCAGCAGGCCACAGCGCTGAGGGAGGGTTCTATGTAAATATTTATGCCCATTCCTTGTTCTTGCTCTATATACAGTATCAATAATATGTGTGGTGACTTTGACCAAGTAATGAGGTGAAAGAAAAGGGAGCAGGGAGTGATGTAAAGGCATACAGATAAATCTGATGTAGATAAGAGGAATGTAGCAGGAAACCAGGAAAAACACGCCGAGAGAAAAGGCAAAAGGGCAAAAGAGGAAATGGAGCGAGCCGAGAGGAAAGACATTTGTCTGTACCTTCATTGGGGTTGATGGCTGCGGGTAAGCTGTCCCATGGGAGGGTCCAGCCGGGGCGCGGATGAGGAGCGAAGACTGCTTCGATGCCATTTTCCTACGGGGGGAAAACACACAAGCACGCGCAAATACACGGGTTACCATAGAAACCACTCTACAGCCTCCAGGTTCCGTGGTCCAAACGCTTGTAATGAGGCGATTTTAAGAAAACCGCTCTTGAACAGGCCCTTTGTTACCTTTCCCACTCTAATCTGAAGCTACACCTGAGGAAAACCCACGGCTAGTGCACTTATTACTCTCCAAAGGAGTAAATGCGGCACCAGTAACAGATGAACTACTGCCCATCCAAGACACTTAAAGGCAGATATAGACCCTTTATATTTAACCTCCAACCAGGCACATTATAAAAACATAATGACAACCTCAACAGTCTCAACAATTCAAAGTCTGCTACCTAAGAGTTCCTCGGTCAGGACTGATTCTGCCTCCACAGTTAGATTAAGTCTGATGTTAGTGACTGGTTTAAAAGGGCTTCACACTCAATTAGCAAATAATAGCAGATAGGTTTCAATGTTGCATTTTAGTGCAAGAGTCACCCGTTTGTTTTCATTTGAAGCGCAGCTTGTGCGTCTACAGCTCACTGCACAGGCACATTGACTGGGAACGCATCAGTGTGTATTAACGGAAGTTAGAGAGAGACAAAGTTTATGAGCCGTTTATAGAGTGGAGATGAGCCTGGTGCCCCTGATTAGCAGCGGTGAGGGATCACGTGTCACCATGTCAGCAGCAGCCGTCTCTGTCTATACGCACTGTACTTGCCTTGGGACACAAAAAGTATAGGGGCACACACACACACACACACACACACACACACACACACACACACACACACACACACACACACACACACACACACACACACACACACACACACACACACACACACATTTCACAAGCCAACTAAACAGCTGCAGTGCAGACGTGATCGTGGAGACACGCAACCATACTTACAAACCCTCCAGGGGCAAACAGAGAGAGGATGGCCACTGTGTGTGTGTGTGTGTGTGTGTGTGTGTGTGTGTGTGTGTGTGTGTGTGTGTGTGTGTGTGTGTGTGTGTGTGTGTGTGTGTGTGTGTGAGATTTGTCTACATTTCATCCGGCAACATGGTGCTTAAGGCAGATGCTACTCTGACCACCCAGCTCACTCACAACAGGTCTTCTCTTTCTCCTCCGCTTTCATTCCCCTCTTTCAGTCTCTTAATATAAAACTGTTAGAGACACCGAGCCAGCAGGAAATCACTGAAATATCTTTGCGGTATCTGCTGAGAGGAGCAGGACAAGGCCAAGTGAACAGTCTGAAGGCTCAGCAGTGAGGTGAGTCAGGGCTGTGCCTCATTTTAAACAGCCGGGCCTGTTTATCTCCTGGAGAAGCTCGGCCAAGAATGTTGCCGGTGCAATATTAGCAGTTACAGAGCTAAGTGGCGTCAGCGTGTGTGTGTGTCCTATCGATGCGTCCTGAGGGAGCTGCAGTTTAGAACACATTATGCTAGTACTGTGTGCTATCTGTTGTCTTTACAAGACTTTCAGCCACTGCTATAAACTTCCTACCCTGGCCATAAAACACAGTTTTGTTTTAGGCTGAATTCATTATTTTTATTGCTGCTGAAATGAGAAAAGTTCAACATGCGTTGTCTGCACTATTACAAGTGTCAACAAGACTTGTTGAGAATACGGAGGAGAGCGTTTTATAACCCACCAAGGGCAGTAAAATACGAGTCTTACAACCAGACTATTATTTTTTTTACTACTAAAGAATCTTTTGTTAGTTTGTCTGAACTGATCCTGTTTAACAAACAGCTGTGACAAAGAAACCACGAATCCTAAAACCTTTAACAGCCCACTTAAAATGTTAATCCTGTGAGTGAAAGCACTTACCAACGAAGCACTGACAGAAAGATGAAATATTCAACTATTAAGAAAGTCTGCCAGAAGCCCAAACATTAAAACATTAAATTAGCTGCGCTCTTGAAGGCACAATCAGCCGAAAATGTGTGCATAAAATTACTGGGATAATGGTTAACAACCAGTTGAGGCCTCCGAAGCCCTCAATCTGTGCTATGAAGGACCACAGAGAGAAAGCTCTTTAAATGTGCCGTCCGTATGTGTGTGTTAAAACAAATGTGCAGAGAAGCAAAGGATGACGAATAATAAGCATGGAGTTACCTTAAGTTTGGTCATTGTGGGTCTGGGGCCGCCGACAAAGGGAAGCGTCTCATTAGCTTCTTCCTGCTCCACTGGACTAGTTGGACTGTTCCCTGCTGATGGTTCTGGGGGGCCAGATGTGGGAATGTGGGGGGCGAACAGTGTCATCCCACAGGCCGTGGCTGACTCAAGGACCCCAGGTACCTCCTGCACACGGCTGTACCACCGCAGCAGGTGGGGGAGCTGGTGGAGGCCACTCGCATTGTGCGCTTGAAGGCAACACTATAAAAGACAAGAGAAGAATAGAATAGAAAAAAAAAAACACAAGGATGTATTGACCAAGTGACTCATGATGTGTCGTCTCCAGTGCAGAGAGATGTCAGGTTCCAGCAGAAATCCCTTCATTACACTGGTGGACAGGCAGGGGGTACACAAGGGGGTGGCGAGGAAAACATCAAAACAGCGTCAGGCGGGTGGGAGAGCGGGGAGATCAGAGGCGCAGTGTCATTGTGCGCGACTGTGTGTGGAAGACAAAGGCGAAACGCGGGGACACGGGCACGGAGCGAGAAGGGGCACTCTGCGCTGCGGCGAGAGGGCGGGGAGGAAAGGATCCGTCGGGGCTGCTTGCGTCGCAGACAGCGGCGGCCGTTAAAAGGAGACACGCTAGGCTGAGTGTGAAACTGGAAACCACTGGAGCACAGCTGACTACTAAAAGCCTCATTGTGAGAACTCCGGTTCATTCCCACAGTCGAGGAATGGCTAGAAGGCGGCTGAAGGGTGAAATGGAGGTTGAGACGCACTTCACTGCCTGACAGTGATCAATAACAATATGCCACGGAACTAAACAGCCCTGGTACCCTCTGCAGGCCCTAATTACAGTTTCATTTATTTAACTTCACGGGTAAAATATGCGTTATGTGCAATGAATATTCAGAAACCGCTCAACTGCTCGAGTTTTAAAGTGTTTTTGGAGCAAAGAGTCTTAAGGTAAACACAACAATCCTCTTGATCTGTCGGAGAAAAGAACGCTCGCAAAGTAAAGTAATTGAAATGCATTTCGACCTGCTGCATGTGAATAGAAAGGCACCAAACACTGTTATCACTCCGTGCCAGGTGGCTCTGGACCACCTTTGAGAGCAAAAGCTGTGCCAGGTTGGATGCAGGGATTCTTCTGACTCAAGTTTCTGCCTGGATGGATGTGAAAGGAGCAGGGTGCGCTGTCTGCTCGCCCCGCGTAGCGTCAGAGTCGCGAGTCACGCATAATTTGACAGGCCGACATAATAAATGCATTAATAAGTCAAAAGGAATACGCGCAGCGGTGTAAGTGCTGTGCTCTTAAACGACGTCTAGGTTATGTGTGCTGCCAATTATGTTGAGAGGCAAAGCACAAAAAAAGCAAATAAAGCATAGGATACAATATCTATGCAGCATACTCACCCAGCCAAGAGGGGGCATGTGATTGATAATCAGACAGTAACACTGCAGTTATGTTAAGACCAGGGATCTTAGTAACAGGGGCTCATTCTAGAGTACTGTCAATTAGAATCATCAAGTCCAAGGCCTCTTACCAGGTACTTATGGATGCACGGCAGTAGCACTACATCAGTCAGAGTGAAGTACAGCCCTTCAGCAAATACATGCTCCAGCGGAGGCAGGTCCGTGGTCCTCACTTTCCTGATCTCGGAGTTCTCTCTAGTGGTGGGAGCTGGAACTGGCTCCACAGACAGCCTGGCCAAAGCAGCCCTGAGCTCAAGTCCGTCGGGGACCTGAGGCGCCTGTGCAGGCTTAGAGTGGAGCTCCGCGTCCCGCCGGCCCTCAGCAGACTCAATCTTTTCATGCTTTCTCTGCTCTTGGAGTTTCTGCCTCCGTATTTTATCATCATTGTGGACTTTGACAGGCTCCGCTAGCCGTTGCTCTAGCGTGAGGATGGGGAGCGGCGGCGGCGGATATTGATTTGTGGGACTTTGGAGGTATTCTTCAACGGCGGAAGGAATGCCAATTTCACACAGCCTGGTCCACTTGCTCACCTGAAAGCGAGTGAAGACGAGAAAATGGTTTGAAAAGATGACAGGTACTAAAGACTACAAGTAAATGAAGCTTAAATTTGAAACGCATCACTGAACCATTTACTGAGGTCTGTTACTGAATGACATAGAGACATAAAATACTTTTAACACCGTGACAGAGGCCCAGTTAACCTACTGTAGCAAGAACAAAATCCATCGACTCTGGTCATGCTGTGTGGTCACTACAGTCAATTGAAAATCAAGTTTGAAACCTCTGAAGACTGTGTGAAACAAGAACAGGCTGAGCACCGAGGGGTTGAAATCTCATCAGCCGAGAAGAAAAATCAGAGCAGAGCTGCTTTAACCCATAATCAGCGAGAAACAGTGGTGCTTTGTTTTGAAGCTTCACGTTGTGAAAATAACTAAAGGAGGAAAATCATGTAGTGCCCATTCAGAACAATTAGGATGAAGTCAGTGAAGAGTTTTAAGAGTTTTTCCTCTTGCAGTTGTAGACTACATTAAATTCTTCATAAATGCTGTAAATTCCTGTTTTGATCCCCACCAACCTCAGCACAGGCCTTCAGGCAGGTCTTCTTGAAGCCCAGCAGTGCTCGCACGTCATTCCGTGAAGGATCCTCCTCCAAGGTCCGGCTGATGACATGTCTCAGAACCACTGCCAGTCCTGCCCTGCACGAGCGGCCCGTCTCATCCAGAACCGCGGGCAGACGGCAGCATCTCACCAGACGCGGCAGAAGCTCCGCCTGGAGCTCACACGCGTCCACGGACGCTGGGATGTGGCTCCTGAGCGATGACAGGGCGCTGCCAGGTCGTTTGGAGACCAGGAAAACGTTGAAAGACTTGCACTTACAGTAGGAGAGGAGGAACAGGGCGACTGAGGTGTGGAGCGGCAGGCACGGCTCCTCGCGCCGGTAGCAAACATCTAAATAGAGAGAAGGATGCTGCTGCCTTGCTTCCGTGTGCTTCATTGTAAATAAAGTGAACCCTGAGTAAAAGCAGAGGAATATCAACACGCTATTAGATTTGTCTATGGCATTTGAAGTATGGCTAGTGGAGACGTCAAATAAAAGATTCATTGTCATACATGACAGTCAGATACTCACAGATTAGAAATAAACCACGTTGTTGTTTCCCCGGTGCTGCTGCTTCTTCTCTGCTTGTGCCAAAGCCGAAATGGCTCCACAGCGCCACCAGATGTCTCCTGACAAAACAGACCACTACTGCTCAAAACGTTGAGATACACCGCAAAACGTAAAATCAACAATTTAAGACAATTTTTATTAATTTTAAACATTTTATGTATTGTTCTAATAAAGACTTTGAGTAACCTGTAAGAGAGTTCCGCATGTGTAGAGTCCGGACAGATTTAACGGTTGCACCGAGGGAAAAAGCGTCTTCCCCGGCTGTTTCTCTTTTGTAGGAAGTGTCGTTTACCCGTCAGTTGCGGATCAAACAAGAATATATCCATTTACAGATAAGTTTTTACCGGGCGGAGTGTGCGAGGTAATGTTACTAAGCGCAAAGTTGTACCATGTTATCTGGTTTTTGTTAGTGACAGCGTAGAGAAACATACGTTTATCCACTGAGCCGTTATCCCAGTACTCGGTGTCGTACGGGCTACGAACGAGTTAACGTAGGTACTTGTGTGTAACATCACCCAGAGTATTTAGCCTCTGAAACTATAGCACATCTTATAAAAGCACCGCCACAGCATCTGGTCCAGATGTCTCTATTGTGCTTTTACAAACTGGAGTCAGGCTTTACTGCAGCGTTTAATTCCTCCTGAACGTTTCCGGTGATGTGCTTGGAAAATGAACATTACAATAGAAGCATTTGGAAATAACCCTGAAAACTGTATAGTTGGCTGGAATTAATTATAAACTGTTAAGCTGTTATTTCTGTGGTTTTTATTAGAACAACTGCAATCAACCTGATAAAGTTGCAATTTACTGTACGATTAATACATTATTTTCTGAATGCCAGTGTTGGCCATGGCTGGACCTGTCAGTCTGGAGTTGGATCCTATCTTTTTAAAGGGACTGAGTTACCTGCACTCCAAGAGTAAAGACTCCGCTGACAAACTCAAAGCTCTACTAGATGAGTCCCTCGCTAGAGGAAGTGACTCAAGTTACCGGTCATCACAAAAAGTACGTTCATGACCATAAGTTTGTTCATATATTCTGCTTCTTGGGGGGGGTTGTTTCTCTTGTTTTCACTGACGTGTTTTCTGCTTAAATATTGTAACTTTTCAGGATGTAGACGTATTCAAGGTTTCTGTGCCAAAGCTGAACATAAAACAGGAATCCAAGTCATCTTCAAGTTCCTCATCCTCCAGCAGCAGCAGCAGCAGCAGTGGCAGTAGCAAATCCAGTTCAGAGAAGAGCAAGAAAGAGGCAGAGAAGAAACCAGCTGAGAAGGTACAAGTCTAGAAAGAGATTAAAAAGTACACATCTAACCGTTTATGTGATGTGCAAAGTGTGACAAATAGCTAGTGTCACTATGCAGATAATTAAATTTAAATCCACACTGGGATATCAGTCCATTTGCAGCTACCTTGATTATTAATTCTCATTTCTTTTGTCAATAATGCTCTTTTGCATGTGAAGTATTATGACCTGTTTATGCATGTTTCTTTGTTTTTCATTTGTTATTTATACAACTCATTCTTATTTCTGTCTTACAGTTCAGGGTTGACATTGTTGACGTGGACCCTCCAAAAAAGCCTCGTTTGGAGAAACAAGAGAACCGCTCTTCTCCAATCACAGTTCAAACAAGCAAAGACCTTCTGCCAAACATAAATGACTATGAGACTAACGCTGATATTTTTGCCATGGAAATGGGGCTGGCTTGTGTGGTTTGCAGGTGCGTGTTAGTAAACTAAGTCTAACCTTTTATAATGAATGTGCTTCAGGATAGTGGTGCATGTCTCAGACCATTATAATTCTTTATTGTATGACTTGCACACAGTAACTTTTGTTGGGTTGTTGTGTACACGCTTTGTTATTATCCAAGACAAATGACTGTAACCATGGGAAACCAGCTGGTGGAGTGCCAGGAGTGTCATAACCTGTACCACCAGGACTGTCACAAGCCTCAGGTCACAGACAAAGAAGTTAACGACCCGCGACTTGTATGGTATTGTGCCCGCTGCACCAGGCAAATGAAGCGCATGGTAAGAAATACTGAATATATTTCTGTATCAACTTTATTCATAAGGTTACATACAAATAGGACATAGTGTCTTCCTAAAATGAACGGTTTGTCTTTGTCTTCTAGGCACAGAAACCTCCACAGAAGCCATCTCCTGCATCTGCATCATCAGTACCCGTTGTAAAAGATATTCTGGTGAAAAAGACGGAGCTGAAATCCAAACCAGACACAACCAGCACTTTCCAGGCCTTCAAAAGAACAGAAGTGAAGGTGTGTCAATAGTGGTTTTTAATGCCAGTAATAGAACAGAGCAGGTCATAAATGATTAAGTCACCTTTTGCAAAACTGTTACTCATGTGTTGCGTCTTGTTCTCTAGTGTTTAAGGTAATTAGAAATTATAAGTCTGACTCAAATTATTGTTTATAGTTGGTTAGAGCAGATGAGGAACTGACGATGTGTAAAACTGTTTTAAAAACGTAGACTGCATAAATCCCACCTGAGGAAGCTGAGCAGAAAGCTTGCTCGTACTGCTCAGATACGGTTTCAGTACTGTATCACATCTCCCAGAGGAAAGGAGCATAAAACTTTTCAGAGTACTTTTACTTCATGGAGTTCACCATAAAGTTATTTTAACCGCAAACATGTTTTCTTTGTAGTGATTTGATTATGTTAATCCTACTCACAGTGGGAGTGAGAGTATTGCTCAAGTGGAGACATAGTCTAGTTGCAGGTAACTTGTGTGACAGACATTTCTTATTTTATGCAGGCATCCACAACATCAGCCAATCCCACTAGCAGCAGCTCCACCTCCGCAGGCAGTGGTCTTACAGGCTGGGCAGCATTCGGCGCCAAGACGAGCCCTTCTCTTCCTGCCAGCTCCAAACTGGGTTCCTCGGGTCCAAGTGGAAGTAGCAAGACCATAACCGCGTCCTCTGCCCAAAAGCCGCCCGGGCTGTCTGGCCTAGCAGGAGCCAAGTCAGGAATTGGTAGTGCCAAGGTACCCGGGGCCAACAATGGGAATGGCTCCAGCCAGGTACCTCTGAAACCTCCTCCACCACTGGCTCTGGGTAAGCAGCCAGTGAGCCGCACATCGAGTGGTGAAGCTCAAGGGAAAGGTTCCAGTTCATCAGGGGCCAGCTCCCCAAGTGGTTCCCAGGGGAGTGCAGGTGGGAACGGAGGCAATAATGGAGGAGGTAATGGGAACAATGGCAATGGGTCAAAGGTGGCGCCAGGAGACAAAGCGCCGACGTCTCAAGAGTCTCAGCTTAATGCAATAAAGCGTTTACAGCTCGTGAAGAAGAAAGCAGCACAAAAGAAACTGAAAAAATAAATGGAACCAAGAAGAAACATCGAGAAAAAGGAGCTACTGTAGCACCTAAACAGTGTGACTTTATTGCCAGAATAGAATGACGTCTGTGTTGCAGGAGCATCTGTACTTGGACTAACACGATGTAGTCGAATACTTGAATCTAACTTTGTGACAATGCTGCTGCCTCGTCCCGTTCTAACAGATCAAACCACTGAAACATCTTTATCAACAAACATCATTAAAAATCTTTCTTCTGGAAAACCATCTGTACTAATTTGTTGTCCGTAAATGAGAATCTTTTTTTTTACTACAGAACAAACTGAGAATGGATCCCAACAGTTATTATACAGGACATTTTTAATTATGACATAATTTTGCAAATATAAATGACAGATTTCTTTAACTTCACATAAAATATATACTCTACATATAAATCATTTCATATATATAATATTTACTTCATCTATAAATTTACTTCATCTACAAATCACTTCACATATCGGTTTTACTTCATTAATAAATCACTTCATTACCAAAAATAAACAACACTGAAGTATGAAAAGTGCTTAGCACCGTCCACTGTGCACATCCATGTTCGTCACAGGTCCTTGGTCCAATGTTATTGGTGAGCTCATGTTTTGAAGATCGAGTAGATTCAGCATCAACACTTGTTTCTGATACATCTGATATCTACCTATAGACATTAATGAAAGAAATGGAACATCCTTCAGACTTTTCCAACGTCACAGGCTGCTTGAGGCTCTGCTGTCTGCGTCCACACCGCTGATGTTCACGCGTAGGACATTCTGCCCAGGTAGTTGGCCGGGACGTAGCCCCGCTGTCCGTTGGCCTCTGCTAACCACCACTCTTTGTTGCCCCCCAGGTCACAAAACTGGAGGATCCGTACGTGCTGGGATTCCTGCAGCGTCAGCTCCTGGTCACAGCGAGCTTGAAATGCGTACACGGCGTAAAACTGCAGGAAGGAAACACGAGGAATTTACAGACCATCGCTTTAGTCAATTCTTTAAGCTGAACAAATGCTCCTGTAAAACGTTTGACACTTATGAGCAGTTCAGGCGTCGTGAAATTAGATTAAAGTGCATCACCCTCCAAATCCACAAGGTGGCAGTGTTTGTTAAGGCCTAACTTACTGACCCTGACAAGGAGGGCCAGGCCCAGCGACAGCGCGTCATCACGTCATGTTGACCCAGTTGATCCAGTTTAATATTGGAGACAGTGGGAGGCTTCCGGATGCTTTCACAGTGAGTTCTAGTGATCTCTGATCCAGTTGAGCAGGAGCATACGTCACCTTTCCTGCCACTCTAAT